>NW_008615421.1:12297-24649 GCF_000691845.1 Merops nubicus
CTCCTTGAGGTGCATGGAATTTGGCTGAAAGGCAACAAGGAATATTTGCAATGCAGGAAACACTGATTAGAAATTAGGAAAAATATTTTAAGTCCAAGAGTGCTCAGACACTGGAATAGTATAGCTGTGGGATCTTCGTTCCTATAGATATTCAAAGCTCAGCTGTGCAAGGACGTGGAGCAATCTGCTCTAATTGAGAAATCTACTCAATCTGCAAAATCTTAGGTTTTGATGATTCTAATTTTGCAAGCACCTAGGCAGAAAGCAAACACAAGAATGAACAAGACAAGGGATTTATGTCTGGATACAAGAACAAGATGTTTATCAGTCAGGCTGGAGTATCCTGTCCTTTAGGAGCTCCACAAATATGCCATTCAAAGTAGGTGTGCTCAGTGAACTTTGCAGGGAAGAAGATGGACCTGACACACCAAGATGAATCTTTGAATGACTTATCCTGGATTGGCAGATGCAAAACAGGGTGACCCATGCTTGTTCAAGGCAATATATTTTAGCTGTAAGGATTTTGGGATATAAAAACAGCTGTTAATAATATGGAAGAGTTAGACTCAATAAGAAATGTATTTTTCTGGAAAGAAAACACATTCAGAAGTCCCTTGTGAAAACACTCTGAATTCCTAGATGTGCAGCAAATCCCAGTGTCCAACAAAAGGCACATTTTCCTTGTTCTCAGCTGGCCTCAATATGGGCTATAGGGAGGTGGAAGAAGTTTTGGTGCCACTCCTCACAACAGGACTCTGCTGAAAGGATGGGCATCCCCCCATGTTCTGCTGGCCAGTATCCTGCAGGGAGCTGTTCAGTTCTTGAGCTGAAGTAAACATTAATCTGTGTCTTACTGAGGATTTGCTTTTCTTTTATCCTCAGACCCATAAGGCTGCATTCACATAGTGGGCCAAGCCCTGAAGCAGCTCTAGAACAGGTCTGCAGGAATTCCCAGTTCCCTGTCCTTCACTTTTTAATCCCCAATCTCTTCTTTTTGTGTCTCAAATCCATTGGGGGCCAGAGGCTTGGACTGTAATGTCTCCATTGTACTGTGTGCAGGCAGCCCTCGGAGCACTGTCTGTCTGCACACAGGACAATACTGGTTTTAAAAGAGCATTTTCCCTGTCTCCTGGGCTGGGAGGCAGCTGTAGTTTTGCAGCAAGACATGCAGCAGTGACTCTTGCAGGAATGATGTCCAGACCCAGAGAGTGGTGCCCTCCATGCAAGGAGGGGTGCAGCGGGGAGACAATTCCTCTGCCTGCAAGGGGACACTGTAAACCCCTTGGGATCTCTGACCTTTGACTCTCTCAGTAAAGCAAAGTTACTGTGATCCGTATGCAGCTACAACATGTCCTGCACTCCTAATTCACTGCTATTCTTTTACTATGTCTGTGAACTGAGTACTCCAGTCCTGGAGATGGTCCATTTGAAAAGGAGACTTCTCCACCTGCTTCCATGGCTCCCCCAAGGTGTATTTCTCTGAGACTGAACTAGGAAATGTCTCTCATGATTTGCATGAGCACACTCTCCCAGAGCTGCAGCAGACCAGATCCTCACCTCCCTGCAGCAACTGGGATCCAAAGGTTTACCTGGCCCAGAAACAGCCCAGCTCATGGAACAGGAGAAAAGAGGAGAGAAGACTTGAGGTTCAAGGAGCCAGAACTTCATGGACCTCTTGGTTTGTCCCTCAGGGTGGGCAGAGTTCACTGAGCTCACTGGCCTGAGGGCTCAGGCTGCTTGCTGCCTGTGGGATGGCTGCTTTAACAATTACTCTGTCACAGATCCCAAGTGCCACCATGACCATGTTGCTTAGCTGTCTCCAGCTGTGCTCAGTTGGTGCTGGAGCTGGGAGCATGCAGAGAATGAGATGTTCCCACCTCCAGGACATCTCACCCCTGCACAGTGCAGGGGTGTCAGCCAGACCAGTTCCTTCAGAGTCAACATGGAGACCTTTGCTCACACCTGCACTGTACAGTGAAGGAATGTCTTTAACCTTCTGCACCTTGAAGATCTGGAACAAGCATCTCTCACCTCTCTGACACCATTTGAGAGGTACAAAAGGCCCGGGAACTGGCCTGCATAAGAGAAGATGAAGAGATTTTAGATGAAGAGATGTTATTCTCTTCCCTGTGCCACCTCTCACTCTTGGGACCCACTTTTCAATTCTTTCTTGCCCTTGCTCTTGTCATCACTGCTGCAGCCCTGGGACAGCAACAGAGCAGTGGCTGAAATGCATTTGTATGTCACAATGAGGAGATGCAGCTGCTCCCTGCTACTCTTTTTATCTCAGGAAGATCCTATCTGAATGACAATGTTGGCTTCCCTTAGAGACCAAGAGTGTGGAGGGGTGTGATTATAATTCAGAAGGTGGAAATTCAGCCCTGGGGAGGTGCACTGGTTGTCCAAACAGCACCATCAGCATCATCTGTCTTGGCTGGAACCTGCTGCCACCACGTTCAGCAAGAGGCAGGGCCCAGGGACCTGCAGCAACCGTGTAGAGACCATGCAAGCACCAGGCAAGGAGATACCAAAATGCTGGGTTCGCTTCTCTAAACTGCCTACTCTTGCCAAAAGTCCATGTTGCCTAGGAGTAATCTGATGTCTTCAGATGCTACGATTCCTGCCAGGATTCATTTTCTAGTTGGCAGAGAAGTGCAATTACAAAAGATTTTAGCAGGAGCAATGGAAAGCAATTTTTAGGGTGGGCGATCTACTATTCAAGTCAGCACCATTGTCACAGGTGGTGGAGAAGGAAATTGCGCTGCAAACATGACAGGCTAGACCAGAGACTGAGGTCCTAGCAACCAGACCAGGAAGGATCAGAGCTGCCTTGCATGGCTATGATGACTACATCTTGCTGCTTAACCCTACAGCTCAATAAGACTCAGCCCAGGAGGTGGAGGCTCCCTTGAGTGCTCGGAAGTCAGCAGCTCCCATGGCCTGCAGAGTTAGCAGTGATGCACAGGACTCGCTCTAGAAGGACTTTTTTTTCCCCGTGCACAATCCTTCCGCTTCCTAGTGTTTTATAAAGACACTACTGCTGCTGTCAGAGATAGCCCAGCGTAGCTGGAGGTCTCTGCATGCAGACAGCTTCAAGAGGTTCTTTCCAGCTGGAAAGGAGCAGGTGAGGGCTGGATATGGTGTAGGAGTAGAGAGATTAGACCTCAGACTGCGGAACTGGGAGGCAACCTGCAGGCAGGGGTCTTTCACAAAAGCCCTATGTGGTTCTTACCATCCATTATGTGCACACGAGCTCTGTGCCACATAACTGAGCACACCCTTGGGACAGATGCTAGTGAACACTGCAGTGGGTGACAACGTTGTTCCCTCCAGGGAGCCCTGAAGGGCCTAGCACACCACATAAGGGAGCAGAGACTTTCCTTCCTGAATGACTAAAAGACCAAGCTAAGGACCCCATCTGAGCTCATCCTTGCTGAGAGCCAACTACCCTGAAATTCTCAGGGCATGAAGCAACAACCAACCAGGTAACCACTAGCAGAAGCTCTCCTGCTCTGGGTCCCATGTGCAAAGATTGCTACAAACCTGTATTCAGGACTTAGTGAAGCCTGTGAGCCACCTGCAGCATGGGTGGAGGAGCCATCTTCCAATCCAATGTGTCACCTTTCTCCTTCATCTTGCAATGATGGGTCCTTCTCATCCCATCCTCTGCCTCTCAGTAGCCTGCTCAGACTCCCTGTGGTCTTGTGACCCAAATGCTGAAGCCACTGGGCTCTTTTTTTTTCTTCTGCCTGTTATTCAGTTAAATAATAGCTCCTGACCAAGGATAAAACAGAGCAGCTTCTTTGGCTAACCTCAGAGCCTAAGACATGTGGTGTAAAATAACTTCTCTGAGACACCTCAAACCTCCAAGAAACAGCATGTGAGTACCAGGGGAAGCAGAGAAAGCTGTCTGGCATTTCACCTTGTCTCCTGTCTGCTCTTTCCCCTCTTCTTCCCCTTCATTCATGAGAAGATCGGGGTCTTAAATAATTCCATATTAGACACAGGGCAACTAATCTTAGTTCCCTGTGGACAACAAGGTGAACATCAGTTGACAGGATGTCTTTCACCTAGGAAGACCAACTGCCTACTGGGCTGTGTTAGCAAGTGTGTAGTAGGCAGGTTGAGGGATGTGATTGTTCCCTTCTATTTAGCACTTGTGAGATTGCATCTGAAGTGCTGTATCTAGTTCAGGGGCTGGAGCACCTCATGAGTGTGCTGAGACACAGGGAAGGGCTGAGAGCTGGAATTGTTTAGTGCTGAGAAGAGGAAACTGAAAGAGATGCTACTGGTGTTGCCAGCTGCCTAAGGGAGGTTATAGAAGAGGTGGAGCCTTGTTCTTGGTGGAGATGCATTGCAAAATGGCAAGAGAAAGTGGACACAACAAAAAGGATTCTCACTAAATGTAGGGGAAAATAAAAATTTCAAAGTGAGGGACAACCAACCCTGGAGCAAGTGCATAGAGAAAAGTGTTATGTCCATCCTTGGATACCTGAACCTTGACCGCACAAGGCTTTGAGCAACCTCCTCTGTCTTTGCTGGTATCCTTTCTCTGAGCAGGGGCTGGACTAAAGACCTCTGGTAGCCGGAGCTGACATAAATTCCTCTGTGAATCTGTGATTTTCAGGCTGTCTGGGGAGAAAAAGGATGCTGGAGACCTGATCCCAGCAGGGGTGAGTTTGCTCAGCTGCTAACCAGAAGGGAATTGCTTTATTGGTGTACTATCCCAGCTTTACACTTTATTTGCATCTTTGCTTCAGGAGATGGGAAAATAACTGATTCATTCATAGAGGAAATTCAATTAGGCAGCAGACCCAGCCTCGTGAATATTTAAAGGTCTGGAGATGTGCTGTGAAGGGCATTGGTTGGCCAGCTGTGCAGAAAATCCCTTGTAAGCCTTTAATACAACTTTATGACACAACAACACAGCAGTGACGAGCTGGATCTGTTCTCCTCCAGGAAAGGGAGCAGAGCCTGTGACCCACTATGTGGCTGGGATGGGGACAACATGGGGTCCCAGCGTGGTCACTATCTGAGCTGGACCATGTGTTTGTCACGACCATGGATGCTGTAACTGATGTAACACCTTGTGGTGTGTAGAGTCAAGGAATAAGGAGGGAATAGAGTTGAAGACAGTGGTATTTGAGTTCCTCAGCACGTCCACGTGAGCGGACCACAGAAAACACTTCACCCAACTGCAACTGGGTGGAGTTGAGCCCCCACCTCTCTGATAAAACAGGGCTGTACACAGATGGGCAGCACATGGTACAGCTTGTCCCCAGTGAGATCAGCCCAGGGTCGTGGCTTCCTCAAGTGACAATCACCATGGTGGCACCACGATGGACAGCAGTAGTTGTTCCGTGTGTTCCTGTACAGTCCCAGAACCCTCAGCACAGATAAGTCATAATTTAAATCTTATTCAGTAACTTTAGAAAATATTTTTCAGGCTGCTAGGGTGACTTCACTCATGGGTAAGTGTGATTTAAAGGACAAGAGGTTCTCCTGTGTGGCAGAAAGCAGCTGGCAAAGCAATTGTGTTTCTGTTTAGGCACCTGGGGTACAGGTACAAGAAGACACAACCATGGTACCCCAATGTCCTCTCCAGTGTCTCTGTTCACCCTTCATCAGTCCTCTGCTCATAGCAGTTTTCAGCCCCACCACACTTCTGATTTCAGAGGAGGCCTGTGGATCAATCCCTGTGGCTAATGCTTGCTGCACGTGGGTTTTGGTTTGTTGCTGTTGATGTTCATGGCTCTCATAAGGGAACAACCTCCACAGCAGTGTTTGTGTGCATGGCCATGCCCACACTGATCCATATCTGCACAAGATGAGAAGGTTTCAGTGTGAGGTGAAAGCAGTGATCCAGCCAGAGCAAATGCTGTCATGATGTCCCTGAGAGGCCTCTGCAGGGAGTGTCTAGGACATAAGGACAAGACCAGCATTTGGTCCTACTTTCCTAGACCATTTTCCGAGCCTACTGAGCCAGAGTTCAGGATTTAATCCAGTCTGGACTACTAAGACATCTGCATTTCTTGGACAAATGAGATTTGCTGTCACTGGAGAAGATCCTAAAAGAACAGAGCTGTCCACTTGAATCCTCATACCAGCAATCTGTGTGAGAGTTAGAATTTGATATGACAAAGTTCAAATTAGCTGTCATGTTCCTTCCCGGAAATGCCACAGCACATGAAGTACTGCCTATAGTGGTCATGCAGATCCACCTGCAGAGCTGTCTATCAAAGTCTAGCTTTTAAGAAGAATCCTTCAGGATGGAAGGTGATCAATAATATCATTATCATATATCTGATTCTGAAATTAAAATCAGATTTCCTGCTCTTTGAAGAATTTTGCTGTATTTGCACTTGTAGGATCATCTCCAGGGTGAATCTTTCTCCATTTGAACTTTAGGATGAATATACAAGTGTTGGTCTTAGCTGGAGAATGGAATGTCTGCAAAATGGACCTTGAAAAAATGAAATAAGTAAATGCAGCAGTTTCTCCTGGTGTAGAGATGCTGAAGCAGTGAAAGACAGAGAAATATGAAGGACAGGGTGCTGTAACATATGAGCTCTGTCAACAAAAGAAATGTCATGTCAGCCTTAGATGAACACACTCAAATCAACAATGGACATTGGATTGACTCAGTTGGTGTCAGGACGTCCTATTAAAAGATGGATGACTTCAGAGGGAGAATTTCTCAATCCATTTATATGAAGGATTTGCTTCTAAATCCAAAAGGACGTTCACAGCAGAATTGCTTTAAAATTTATAACCCAGCATCTGTATCTCTTTTGTTTCCCCAGTGAAGCAAGAAGCAGTAAGGTGAAATACTCCCAGAGCGTGTCTGGACCTCACACCATTGGCTCAGACCCTCCACACTCAGCAGCCCTCCTACTAATGGGACCCATAATTCTTGTCTCTTCCTGTCACTGGCACTTACTCTGGTTGAGCCAATATAATCCAGGGCTGGATTATCATTACTGTTACAGGCTTGGACTCCAAACAGCTATGCCAGGGTCATAGGCTTTGAGAGCTGCAGGTATCTTATGTCTAAGATAGCTCTCCTGCCCTAAAGTCAGGAGAAAACAATTTGCATTAACAAGGTGGGGAAGGAGGATGGGGAACTGTTACCTATCTCTGACCTGCTGGGTTTTCACACGTGCAGTCACCAAAGGGGATCACAAGAGTGATGGCAGTCACACAGGTGTTCATCTGAATTGAGACCTTGGTTCATGTTCTTGTTAGGGTCTAACCTTGGGGAAATAGTCATCTTCCATCCCTTTCCATGGGATGATTTGTGCTTACTGGGCCAGAGAGATGGTCTTCCACGTGCTAGATAAATGCAGCTGGAGAGTGTGGGAGGAGGGAGAGGCCAAGCACACCAGGGCTTTTAACCTTGCCCAATGAATACAGCAAGTGCTTTTGAGTGGAGCTGCTCCAAAAGACCAGCCCACCCTCTTGTCCAACTGAGCTTCTTTTCTAGCAGGCAATCCTGGACCATTCATTTCCAGATCCTTATTTATCAGCTGCACTCTCAGCACAACCTAGCATGGTATCAGCAGGCCCTTGTCTTCTGGCCACATCCAGTTTTCCTGACTTGACTTGTTTTTTGAGTGGTCACATGGCATATGCTGAGCTGGACTTTCATGGACTTAGGAAACTTATAGTGTGGGACTTTTCCCAGAAAATGCTGGTCACTTCCCCCTGCCATTTATGCTGGCTTTAAGTGTTAGCCTAAAACTTGGTGTCTCTGACCTCACTGGGAGAGTGTCTGGATGTCTTGTTGTCTCCATGAGGATTAACTTTTCATCCAAGGATGGCTTTAAATAGAGGTGGTTGTAATGGTTTGGAACCTGCTGCCCCTGGTGGGTGGAGGTCTGAAACCCTAAACCAGGTACAAGCCTGAATGAAAGGGGCGTACACCTGTCCTATTCCCACTCCCCTTTTCCTGTCTTCCGGACTTCCTGCCAAGGTCTATAAAAAGGGGAGAAAGGCACGCCTCTCTCTCTTCCTCTTCCTCTTCTCTTTTCCTCTTGCTCCTTTGACCTTCTACCTGGGCACACACTGCTCTGCTGCTCCCTGTGCTACACGTGGCTGTGGCCATCTTGGAGACCTGGGCCTGATCCACAGACTCTTCCCTGCCTCCATCCACGTCCAAGGATTGTGCATCCAGCTTCAATCCACCTCAATCCAGCGAGATCCAGCACCGGGGAGCCTCAGCACAGCATTTGGGTTTTGTATATTTGGAAGTTTAATCTTCCTTGCCTTGTTGTTCCTACAACCCCCCTTCCCTGTTAAACCCCTACCCTTCTTCCTTTCTGTACCCTGTTAAACCCCTTCCCTTCTTCCTTTCTGATCCCTGTTAAATAATACATTTCATTTTGTTAATCTTCAATTTGGTGCAAGGTTTTCATTACCCCTGCCTTCCTTATTTACCTCTTTATCTGGGAAACTGAGGGATAAGGGAGGTGGGACACAGTTCTGCCTTCTAACCGGGACAGAACAGTGGTCAAAATCACTCTTGGAATCAATGTTGATTTGTGAATTTGTTAGACTCTCAGGCTTAGGGTTTCAGTTAAACCAGTTTTAACTCAGATTCAAAAGCCACGAACACAGCTCACAAATCTCCACGATCTCTGGCTCTTTATTCTGTTAAAAGCTGAAAACTTCCCCCCTGTTGTCTGTACTCTCACAACTGTTAGTTTTCCTCTGAGTGAAGACTGTTGTAAAGAAAATATGGACCACTGCCATGATCATCAGAGGTACCCTAATAAGAAGAGAGGGAAATGATAAATGGACAACTTTGTGGTCTGATTTGGGTTTGGTCATCCAGTGTTTGTGTTTGAGATGTGAGTGATGTCACAAAGAGGACACTGCAGGTGAAATCAGGTGGACAGGGCTGGAGGGTGTTGGAGAGTCAAATCAGGATGTGAAAAGTTAGGGTTAGATGACCCTAACTAGATGACCTTGAAAGGTCCCTTCCAACCCAAACTATTCTATGGTTCTGTGGTAAGGTTCTCAACAAAATGCAATAACTGATGAAGAATGGGCTGCTTTTTTCGTTTTCTGTAGATGAAAATCTGAGGCTTCAGAGCTATCATGAACAAAATTCAGAAGGACCACATAGTTGAGGAAGGTGCACAGAGGGACTCTGTGCTGTCCTTCAAGCTGCAAAAGGGAAGCGTAGTCCACTTCTGTGGGTGAGAGATGTACCCAGCACCCTCAAATCATGTCTGACCTCCAACCATAGACATTGCTGTGACCATCACTTGGCAGTTGGGCAAGTATGTTCACTTCAGATCTCTGCTGGGACTACCCTGAAGTTACACAAGAAAGTCACTTCTCCCCACACAGTGGTGAGACCACCAACACAAAGAGTGACAGATTGGCTGCACACAGAGATGATCACCTGTGTGATATGGGACCTAGGTGTGTGCAGGAGAGCAGCTTCCTCATCAGTGAGTCTCTAGAAATTCATGGATGTGGCAGAAATGGGAAGCCACATGGATCTCTGGAGGTACCTCTTACAGCTTCTTCCCATCAGTGTTTACAGCAGCTGCAAACTTAGAGCTTTATGTTTCATTTTCAAGAAAAAAAAATAAATCCTGTTTTAAATGTGTGTAAGGAAACCTCTCATTCATCTTCCTCTCTGCTCCTTGGGCTTCCCTTGATTTCTCACCAGTATCTCACAGAAAGACCATAGGAAGAAGGACATTGTTCTTTCTACAGCCTCATAGTCCAAGCTGCACTCTGAGCTGAGACTAGGCAGTGCTGTGACCAGATCTGCCCAGGAAATAACTTGTGTCTTCAGTCAGATCGTTTAATGATTTGACATTTTTTAGTCTTGTTTTTCTCCTCAGAATGAAGGTAGCCACCCCTAGATGTGCAAATGGTCATGTGCATGGTTCTTCATTCCACTTCTGCCTCACTGTAGAGTATGAGGGACTTCACAGCCAAAGGGCAATCAATAACATACTCTTAGGAAGGCATACAGAGGCACAGCCAGCAGCCAGATCTTTATCTCCTTCTGACTGCCTGGGAGACTGGCTGTGTTGTCACTTCATCTACACAATAACAAGATGTTAATAAAGACTCAGTTCTTCACAGAGCTCATCACCTGTTGCTGTTCATTGACGTGTACACTGATGATAATCAGGCATCCCCTCTTACAGAATCCCAGACTGGTTTGGGTGGGAAGGGACCTTTCAAGGCCATCTAGTTCAAACCCCCTGCAGGGAGCAGGAACATCTGCAACTATTGCAGGTTTCTCAGAGCCCCAGCCAACCTCACATGAAATGGTTCCAGGTTGGCTGGAATGAAAATGAAATGGAGCATCTCTGGGCAACCTGGGCCAGGGGCTCACTACCCTCAGCATCAAAAATGTCTTCTCTCTAGTCTAAATCTCCCTCTCTTAGTTTCAAACCATTCCCCCTTGTCCTGTCACAACACGCCTTGCTAAAAAGCCTGCCCTCATCTTTCTGACAGGCTCCTTGAAGTCCTGAAAGACCACCAGAAGGTCTCCCTGGAGCCTTCTCTTCTTCAGGCTGCCCAGCCCAAACTCTCTCAGCCTGGCGTCCCAGCAGAGGGGTTTCAGCCCTCACATTATTTCTGTGACCACCTCTGTACCTGCTTCAGCAGATTCAAGTCCTTCTTGTCCTGAGGACTCCAGACTTGTCCTGAGCTCACTGGAGGTAGATACTGTAAAGCTCTCAGCTTTGAAGTCTCTCATTTGGTGGCTGGGCATGGGGCTTGCCCAGGTCAGGGGGCAGTCCTGGGCACAGGGAGAGCTGCCAGCTCTCCCTGACCGTGCACAGACCTGTCACCCAGAGCACCAACCACCCCCAAAAAGCTCACCTATTGGCTTGTGGGCTGTTTTTCAGGTGTAAGTCCCACAGGGAAGCAGTGGGAGTTGGGAGGCTGTGCTAAACCCCCATTCAGGGGGATGAGGTCCCTAGGCACCCACTGTCCCCGTGTCTCTACCACTCCCTGGTGCATTGCCTTTCTTTGGTGATTCCTTTCCTCCACCAGACATGTTCCTGGGGTCTGTACCCACACAACAGTCAGAAACTCCAGACAGTAGGATGAGAGTCTATTACTGTACTGTTGCTACTTGTGTTGGTGGAGAAACATCAAGGGAGTGCCAGGAGATCCCTGTGCAGAAGTCATGGTGTGGAGGCTGGACCTCTCTGTCTGTTCTCTCTCGTTTTTGCCTTTCTTCCCCAAGAGGCTGACTGCGAAGTGCAGAAATGAAGCACAGACAGTAGCTACAGAAGTGAAAAGTAAATAAATTAAAAAAAAAAAAAAAACCAACCAAAAAACAACATAGAAATGCTGATGGCAATTAATATATTTTAGAAGTTACGAGCCGAAGATAACTGTCAGACTGAAGCACATGGGAAAATCTGTGGCTGGCACAACAAAGGGATAATAAAGCATAAATTTTGACATATATAAAAGAATAAATCTGTTCTGAATTTAAGACTAAGTAGGGTGAATAGTACACAAGGACAATGAACTATTTTCTGGTACTTAGACAAGTAAAGATGATGTTAAACATTATTTGTCATTGGTGAAAATATTTATATCAGCAAGCATAGAAACCTGTGCTAAAGAGTCCTGAATGAACTGGTTCCCTGGACCAATTAGAGTAAACTGCTAATAACGCTGGAAATGCTGGGGAGATGGAGGAAGATCAGAAGGGTGCTGATGGTCTGACAAATTGCAGATGGAAGAATGGCTGTAGGCTTGAGAGACTGGCCCAAATCATAGCAACACTGTAAAAGCTGAGATGAGGTTCTGCCACAAAAGAGTGAGAATATATTTAATTCTAGTCAACAGCCTTAGAGAAAGTAGTTTTCATCTGACTAACCTCATTTTTTAAATGATACACAAGGTGGATTGATGATGATACCTACAGAGGTGTGGTAAAGATCTTTCATAAAACTGAGATGGAAAAACAGCTCTCCAGAAAGATTAAAGCCCAGGTTGAGGGAATGAGGGATCCAGAGCTTTCTGAAGAAGGATGTTGTGGGAAGAGTCTCACCACTAGGAGATATTTCTCATGGGGTTGCAAAGGAGACTAGGTTTACTGGGTATTGCAAGGACTTTTTTTTGAGTTCTGTAGTAGGGACATAACCATAAGAGTTAAAACACTGGACAAAGAAACAGGTCTCTAGTACCCTTCCAAGCTTGGCCACATGATTTCTTGACATGCTGGACAAATAATGTCAATTTGCTATTCTTTTCTTTTGGTGGCTGTATGCCAGAATTATGCCTGAGTAAGAGAGGGGAAGAGTTAGAATATGCTCCAAACCCCAGAAAATGGAAGTGGAGTCATCCACGTTCATTCCTG
>NW_008615421.1:24680-25453 GCF_000691845.1 Merops nubicus
CACATGAGTCCAAGCTGTGATCAGCATTGATGTTCAGTCACACTTTTCCATGATCTAGGCAGCTATGGATTCATGGCACACATGGTGGCTCTGCTGGGAATTGGCTGATTGTCCTAGAAATCAGGACTCTGCCCTTGTCTTAAACAAGGTCAAAAAACAGTAGTGGTAGCTCAAGGTTTCAACAGAATTCAGTCCATCTGTCATCTTTTTCTGTAACTGCTGGTCTGCAGAGGGGACCTCTGTTTGAGGTCTTGAATTTACATGTTTGTGTATCTCATGCAATATTTTTTTTCTGCATTTCTTCCTCTGAAAAACACAAAAGATGACACCAATAGGTGTGCCCTGCTTCAGGATTCAGGGTAGGACTGGATACTCCAGTAGGAATATGCAGTATCTTTATGCAAGTGCCTTTTCTCCTTCCACTTTGACACTTCATTTGTCACTGTCCAAGGGCTGCAAAAGCTTCAGCTGAAAAGACCTGTCAACACAGAGCATTTTCTTCTCTATTTTTCGTAGCATTCACAAGAACACCCCATACTGCTGTGTTTGCCATTAGTGTCTGCATAATCTGCAAGGTTTATTCCAAACATATGATATTTTAGTAGGTAATCAGTCCCAGTTTCAAAGGTGCTGTCCCATAATCTGGTAATACCTGGCTGGACTCTCCAAAACTCTCAGAGGTCCTTCCTAAGAAAATGCTCCCTTTTTCCACCAGCCATTAGACCACATTACGTTGGGTTTGGTGCAGGTGGCTTCACACCAAGTTCCTGCTG
>NW_008615421.1:25498-25849 GCF_000691845.1 Merops nubicus
GTCACTGCCATGACTATAGCATCAGTTGTCCCACAGATACCTCATGTATGCACTAAATGACATATTTAGCAATTTCATTCCCTAATAATTTCAGTTCTCACTATTGGGAGCAGCTACACCACTCTGATTTTTTATTTTTTTTTTTTTTTTTTCCAAATAACCAACCAGCCTGGGCTAACTACAAGGCTGAATCTTCCAGAACCTATTTACCTCCATAATATCAGTCTGGAGTTCTACCTTTTCGTTCTACCTGGTTTGTAGTAGTATCTGTCGTGGTTTGAGGCTTGGAATGGGGTCGTGACCTTCCAGCAACTGGGAGGACCCAGGGAGGGGGTGAAAACATTGTATTCC
>NW_008615421.1:26128-32009 GCF_000691845.1 Merops nubicus
GGGGAGAGGCGAGTACATAGTTCTGTTCCGTGTGGGTCCTGCCCTGAACCCCTTTTTACACGGAACCAGGACAGTATCAAAAATTGTTCTGTGTTTCCTTTGTAGTATTTGTCTCCTTTCCAGGACTCTAACGTCTCCTTTAGCATAATAATATTTTTCCTTAGTTTTGCTTTCTCTTCATCTTCCTGTTTTCTTTCTTGCTTTGTGAGGTTATGTCCTTAGCAGTATAATTACTGTCTGAGAGACTGAGGGCAGGATTCATCCAACAGATATAGATGTCTTCAATGCAAATATTTACTTCTGAGCTAATCCCGATTCCCTTTATAGTTGACAGAAGCTCTGGGTATTTTAATGTACATTCATCTCATGCTTAGGTAGGCATGTATATTTGGGCAGATGAATCATGCTCCAGAAGTGTCTGTTCTGTCCTCTGTTTGTCAAGTGAGTTGAGGGTGACTAGCTCAGATGTTGTTTTTTACAACAAGGTGACATGAATCCCACTCTCTGTAGAGGAAACATTCTCAGCCGTGAAACGAACATTCTGCTTCCCAAAACAATTACCAAATTATTCTCGTGAGGTTTTTCTTTTACCTCTATGCCAGTTCATAGAGTCCCAAAGTAGAAATGATTTTCTCATTGTCTGATCTGCATTTCAGATTTCTTCAGTCTGACTGGGCTTTCTCGTCCATGGTGTTTGCACTTCAAAATGCAGTGGGAAGCCCTATAGCACCAGTCAGTGCTGGAATGAAAAATAAAGATTGAATGCCTGTTCAGCATGATGACCTGGCCACTGCACACAGCAAGAGCTTGAAAGGCTTCTGCATATAATTGTTTTCCTTCCTTCATCCTTTGTGATTTCTTTCTGCTTCGGTATTTTCATTCCTTCAAGCTTTTGTAAAATTTTTGTTTGTTTGTTTGTTTTTTTTGCAGGTATTATGCCTCTGTCTAAAAGCTGGCACTGTCTATGATGTTCTTTTTTTAAAAAAAAACATTCCTTTCTTCACCTTATCACAGGCTCCTCTAATTGCTAGTTGCTGTTCTGTCCTTGGAATATGCTCTTTTGATTTTCCTCTGTCCACTCCTTGCATTTTGACAACTCGGTCACCTGTAGCTTCACCATCTTTCATTGCCTTTCCCTCCCAAAGTCCTTAAGATGATTTGAAAATGTCTTGCAACTAGGAAACTTTTGCTAAATTTAAGTGAGGATCTGATTTTCTAGGGTTGGATCTCCATTATAATTGCCTTGAATTAGGAACTCCACAAAACTGGCAAGCTCTCTAGAGCCTGCTCTTTTCAGTCTCCCCAGTTGCTTACAGGACACTGCTCTTTATATGGCTCCTCTTCAACTAACATAACTGTGTTTTTTTCATTTTTTCAAGTATCTCCATTAACCCTTCTGAAAAGACAAAAATCTTTCTTGAGTTTCTTTCAATTATCTGCCACATTACTGGAGAGTATCAGCTGCACTTGTACCTTCAGCTTCTCCACCATGCTCTTCTCTCCCCATCTTTCCTCTGTTATGTTTCCTCTGTGTGCACTTATCTACTTTGAACTCCTTCCTGTGATGTGTTGGGGGCTGAGGTGAAGATTAAGAAGTTGAGTCAAACAGGAGAAGGAGGAATTTGTAAGAGAAGGAAAAATTCCCTGCGAATTGAAGGTGCTCAGATGAAACACTGTGTCCCATCATCCTGGCGAGCCAGTTGCCTCTACACAGCAGAGATGAAGAAATTCATTTGCAGTGAGGCCATTGTCTTCAAGAATCGTAGTTATTTTTCCCCCCCCAAAAGTCAATAACTTTTAGGGTATACTAATAAATACCATCACACACTCTTGCACTTCATAATGCTACCAAAAAATGAAATATTTTCTTTATATGTATTTATTTAAGCAGTTATATAGATTTACAGAGTTTTATTGGGATTTTCAGCTTGCAAATTTTATTCATATTAAATTAAGCATCTTTAATTGATGATCTGTGTCAAGCTCACTTGAATACAAATTAAAATTCAATCAAAATATGTTAAACTAGTATTGTTCAATGGACTTTAAATTAACTGGTTACAGGGAAAAATCTATCTAAACTTGGTCTGCTTTTAAAATGGATTTATCAGGCAATTGCCATATTGTTTGTGAAGATGTGTAACCAAACGTCTTCTGGTTGCCATGTTCTTCAAAATGCGAGAACTAGTAGAAGTCATCTTTGGGCGTCTACAGTCTTCTGCAGAGAAACTTGCTTGTTTATTGCTGAACATCGCCAGCTTTGCCTGCTCTGGGTAATATTATGAAAACTTGGTGCTCCCAGCCCATCCTGTGGGAGTCTCCTTCCTTCACCTGCACTAGCACAGCTCTCACTGACTCCTCAGGCCCTTGGCTGCAAGAATTTATTGTGAATTTTGTAAATATTTTTGATTTATTAAATTATAATATAGTTAGACCTCAGGGTTATGTGCCATAATTTTATTTTAATCACAATTTTTTTTTTTTAATATTTCATAGAGGCAACATACAAAGTGGGGTTCATCCACCCAAATTTAGCACCTGAAAAGGGAGGGATCAAAATCTGAGTCTACTGCTCAGGAGTACCCTGTGGTCACTGGAAGGGGGTAGACTCCTCCTGGGGTGGTGTGTCCCATCCTATGGCAGATGTGGGCGGTAGATAAAATGGGTCAACCTTGAGACAGGCCTCTCTCTCCATACTGGCTGTTAAGATAGCTTAGCCCTGACTGGCTGCAGGTAGCCTGAGTGGACTAAGGGCAACTGAGGAATTTTTTGGTCCAACATGGGAGGTAGGAATAAGGGCTGGCTCCTGAGTGAGCACGTCTCCCAGCCTGGATGGACATGTCCTTCTGCTGGCTTTGGGGTGCAAGAGCAGCTTGGAGCTGGGGATGGGACTCTTCTTTCCCCTTTGGCTCAGCTCAGGGCCTGCTGGGGTGCAGCAGGTTACAGGAGCCACCTCAGCACTGGCCCCAGATGGCTGTTAGTGCAATTGTGATGCTGCACTTTGCCAGTGCTGGGTTCGGATATTACAAACTGGTTCACTTCTACTGACTTCACCATCACAAATGTACCCGAGAGTCCCTGGCAGCCACTACCTATGGGTCTGGCTGACTGTTTGGGTGAGCAAAATGCTCAGGCCAAGAATTTCAGAAGGTTTCTAATAATTTTTTGCACCAGACCTCCCTGCTACTGGTGCTCCAGGAACCACAGCGAAGGATCTCCACACCTCAGAGCTTCCTTGTAAAGGAGTCCTTTCATGCCAGTGACTGAAACATATCAGGGTAGGCACTGGCATTATGCTGTCTGAAGAACAGTGTGTTGAGCTTTTTAAAACAGGTTACAAGCTGATAATTCTTAGCTTCCAGACTGAGAGACACTTGGTCAAGTGTGAAAAAATCTGACCAGCATCATCTCACTTACAAACGGGCCACAGCAACCTCATAAAAAAGTACCTGCTGAAGTGGAGAAGATTCTGCTACACATGACAGACCCTGCAAAATACAAAGAGTTGTATTTTAGAAAGCATCCCACTTGCAGGAAATGGAAGGACACGAGGCACTTGGTTCAGAATTACTGAGCTCTGTAACCAGACTTTCCTTTGCACAGGAATCCCAACGCTTTCATTTAACCTGCTCATGAAGGACTGCAGATTCTGTCTTAAGAGGATTTAGTTCTCAGTAACACCTTGCACTCTCCATTTTTCACCTTCTTTGGGAATTTAAAGGAAAAAAATGTTTTGAAGGAGATACCAAGTAATTCTATTGGATAATTTTGTTGCTTAATTAGATGATAGTGTCTTTTCCTCAGTGTAGCAACCTATGTTCTTTATCAAATGAGACACCTTTTCAAAGAGGTTAACCTGGGAGTATTTTGTAATAAAGATGAATATTTGTATAATAAAATCACTATATCTCTGTCCTGGGGGAGAGATACTTAATATATGAGTTTAGCAAGGTCACTTAATGCTGCAGTTGCTTGCTAAAACAAAGAGTAATCTATGTGTAAACATTAGTTATATTAATTGGGGAATTACTTAGTTACCTGACAGTGCTTAGGCAATTTTCTTACCACACTCAGAAAGACCAGAGAAACCTCTGCAAAGATAAGATGAGACAACACCTCCTTTAACAATCATTCACATTTCAGACTTTCTTTAATAATTAATTATGCTCAGAAAGATTATTTTGAAAGCTGGTGGACTTTGCACATAACACAAGGGCCTAATTTAATGCAGAGCATCAGCTGTCTGTTAAGATCTGATAGAAGTGAAGGCAGGTGTCAGAAAACAGCATAAACATGGAAAAAGCCACATGGTAAAGATGTTCCAAGAATTTCTTGCAGAAACTTCTTAGGAGACAGCCCCGGAAATTGTACTGAGGCAATGAAAATGGTGGCAGGAGGCATTTCTGACATCTGTCTTGAAGATCTGTCCTTGGTAAGTTTAGGAGGAAGGAACATAAACCTCTCTGAAGCTGCATGTGGCAAACTCCTGAGCCTCTGGAAAAAGATGTGAACAAGAGCCAAACTTCACCTCCTGAACTTCCCAGCCAGGGAACGTCTTCACCATGGCATTGGTTAACTGGGAAGGGTTTACCCAGAGAGTCAGTGCAATCTCTTTCCAACCTATGGAGTTTTCTAGATCAAGTTTTGAATAAAAATAAATAGATAAAATTATATAAAATTATGTCTACATAAAATCAGGTCTAGACCTGAGCTAATGCTGATGTTCACCCTCCTTGGAGTGTGATGCTGGAGTGGAGGCCTCCAACGGTCCCTGCACACCAACGCTTCCATGTTTCTATGATTCTTTCACAAACATTGAAATAATCTGTGCCTACCCATCAGAGCATCCTTCCCAACCTGGAAAGCTGTGCTCACCACACTCCTCTGCACTTCTTTTAAAGCAGTGACAGTACAGACTGACCACAAAAATTTTGATCAAATCTTCACACTTCTGGGAAAAGAGGAAAATATTTCTGTTTATTTTCAACACACAGAAGCAGAAAAGCACAGAAAGATGAAGGTCATCTTTCCAAACAGTAACTAAGCCAGAGACTAAAACTAGGAGTCCTGCCTTCCATGGCAGATAAACATCTGCTAGCAAAAGAAACAGGATCCAGACATCCTGTCTTTTGGAGAATGCAGCTTAAACTGTATTTTGTACACCAAATTTCACAACACAATCAATTTCATCCTAATTAATTGCAGTCCAACAACCTTGTGGCAATCACTTTATGAAACCCCTGAAAATACAGCCTGGGCCAAACCTGTGCTCAAAGGTCCTAAGTGACTGTGAGTGGCTCTGCATCTTCCTTCACGATGCTGCGAAGCTCCTGGAAAGGTGGTGAACAGCATGGTTTTCAAGGTAACGTTTCCAAGTAATGCAGAAGGAAACATCCTCCGAGGAGGGGCAGCCTTGGCTGGGAGCTGCTGGCTATGGGAGAGCCATGGGCATTGCAGCTCTTGTCTCCCATCCCGGGAGGAAACCCCAGGGAGTCCCTGATGTGGGCTGGCAGCCACACTGGGTCAAGGGCATCCCTTGGCTCTTCTGGGTGAAGAGCATTATGGTGTAGGCATGTTCTTTAATAAGGAGGCAGTTCGTGGTGTCTGATCAGAACTCCTTTACAACAGAACATAATCCACTGTAACACTTTATTATGCCTAATGCAATGGGAGAGTAAACAGGGCTGACGAGAATTAAAATCAATTGCATTCTCTTCTCAATAGCAGTATCAGTTTGTCAGTAATTACTTGTTTGTTGTCTTCATTGTGAATCTGAACAATTCCAAGGTTGTTAATGCTCCGAGAGAGAAAATGAAATTACATATTCAATTTATTCTGCACAGAAACAAATTACCAAGAAGAAAAGAGGGGATTTATTTGC
>NW_008615421.1:32040-37028 GCF_000691845.1 Merops nubicus
GTGACATCCTCTTGGATGGAGCTGCTTCTCCGCCTGGTCCCTGGGGAGCTGGCAGTCACCTCCCAGCCACGGTGAGGTCCTGCCCAGGCAGGGATCCCAGCTAGGAGCTTCACTGGTGCCCAGGGTGCTTGAGCTGTCTGGGGCTGGGGTCTGCAACCCTTGCCCCTCTTCTGCAGGGAGGAGAGGCTGTTGGGGGTCTCTGCAAGCACAGAGCTGGTCTCTGATACAGTTCAGTGAAACCAGAGTGCACTGAAGTATAGTATAGCTGGGACTTTGACCCAGATGTGCTCTGTGATGTTCAGAGCAGCCCAAACCCACCCTTTGTAACACCAGTGTCACAACTTCAGAAGCACTATCTGGTTTTCTAAGGGAGTAAATGTGTGGGGATACAGGGATAAGGGAGAATGTTTCTGCAATAAAGTCCTGAATTAGTTTAAGCTCTTTACTGCAGGAAATGGTTGTCTTTATCCAGTTAATTTCTACGATGCTTAAATTTATCTTTCTGCAAATCTGACTTAAATATTAATGATGCTTTGCATTTCTAGTGCCTTTCATCTGATGTTCATAAACGTACCTCTGGAAGAAAAAGTGGTTGTGGGGGTGGAGATTTCTTTTAACATTGTATAGATGCCAAAATGCAACAAATCATTAGATAGAACTGCTTCCACTCAAAACCATGGAGGCTGTATTTCACCCTCTTGGTGCCAAGGTCCAGCTTCAGCGAGCCTGTCTTATGGCTGAATGAACAAGGCAGAACAGGCCATCTCAGCTGAGGAGGGCACAGCACTTTAACAGCACCTCTTATAATTAAATATGGATGTTACTTGAGCTGAGATGTAATTGAGCAAGACACCCAGTGAAAAAGTGTCTGTTCCAAAGAGAAGGTCATTTGTTTGGTGGCCAGGAGCAGAGAGTTGGTCTGTAGTGAGACTCAGGACAGCTTTGAACCTTCTTGGAGGAAAAGTCAGCATGAACATGAAGAGCAGTAAGAGACAGTCAGTGAGAGGGACACATATTCCTCTCAGAGGGAGAAAAGATGTTAATGTGTCATACAGGTGGGAGGAGGAGCTGGACACCAGCACACATGGGGCAGAGGGATGGGCAATATGTTCATCAGGGTCAGTGCCAAGGGATGAACTCATAAAACTTACCACCTATGGATGGGATGGGAGGAAGGTGGCATGATACATGACTAAGAAGAGAGTCCTGCATCTGGGGAGGAATAACCCCCTGCACCAGTACAGGTGAGGGTTGATCTTCTGGACAGCAGCTCCACAGGGAAGGACCTGGACTTGCTGGCAGACAACATGTTTACCATGAGCCAGCAATGGGCTTTCATGGCCAAAAAGACCAGTGGTGTCCTGGGGTGCATTAAGAACAGTGTTGCCAGCAGGTCAAGGGAGGTTCTCCTACCCCTCTACTCTGCCCCATTGAGGCCACAGCTGGATTGTTTGGTCCAGTTCTGGGCTCCCCAGTTCAAGAGAGACAAGGAGCTACTGGAGAGAGTCCAGCAGAGGCTACAGAGATGCTGAGGGGCCTGGAGCATCTCTGGGATGAGGGAAGGCTGAGAGCCCTGGGGCTGTTTAGAAGAGAAGACTCAGAGGGGATTTGATTAATGCTGATCAAGAACTAAATGGTGGAGATCAAGAGGCTGGGGCCAGACTCCTGTCAGTGGTATCCAGCAACAGGACAAGGGGCAACAGGCACAACTGGAACTAGGAGAGTGCATCTGAATGTGAGGAAAAACTTCTTGTCAAGTCTCCTTCTTTGGAGAGATTCCAAACCCATCTGGATGTGATCCTGAGCAACCTGCTCTGGGTGAAACTGCTGGAGGAGGGGTGTTGGACAAGATGATCTCCAGAGGTCCTTTCCAACCCCCACCATGCTGGGATTCTGTGAAATGTCATTTCCATGCTGGCAGAAAGACTGTTGGCTACAGTCAAGTAGTGCCAATATCTAGCTGTGCTCTGCAAGCCCAGCAGAGAGAAAAGCTTCTTGTTCCTACACTGATTGCATATGTGTGCCCAACAACTGCTGCATCACATGTAGCACTGTGAGCTAGCAATAGTCTAGCTCTTGGACCTCGTCTCTGCCTGTGCTCTTGGGACCTCTGGATGGTTGTGGTTGCTCTTTATTACCTCTCAGGGTGTGATGACTTGTGGCAGGTGATGATCCATCGAGGAGCAGGGAGCCACCAACGGCCTGAGCCTTGTAAGGGCTCACATTGACCCAGGACCAGCAAGTGGCACAGCCCTGAGGTTCAAGTCGCTGTTCAAGCAAAGCAGCTGCACTGTGTGGACTCTATGCCAGGCGAAGGGAAACGACACAAAGGGAATGTTTGCCAGGAAAGAATGCAGAACTAAGTGGGGAAAAATACATTTTAATGAAATGCAAATATGTTTCCCAGCATCTAGGAGAGAATTAAAAGCATAAATAAATAAATGAAAACTGGCAGCAAGCGTTTGACAAGAGATTTGAAACTCTGCTTAAAGGTACCATTCCAGATCCTGCTGCTGGGGCAGTTCCTTGTCTGTCCTCCTGCCCCTACACTTCACAGGGCATCAGAGACAAGGAGCAAACACTGCTACTGACTTTGCAGTTTGGTCTATCTATTGCCACCACATTTCTGAGGACTCTTTCTATCCTAGCTGAGCTTAGATGACTCTGGCACTTGACTTTAAAATCTGTCTCAGGTAAATCTTACAGACTCAAGCAGGCAGAGGAAAAGCCCTCCCTGACTTCACCCAGACACAGACTTTTCCAACACTGTTTGCTGTAGGTTTGCATGAGCCCTGCCTTGGGTTTTTGTGGTGTGTCACTTGCAGGGCTTTGTGTGGTTTCTCAGATCTGTGCCATTCCCAGAAGGCCTTGGCATGCACCCCAGATGAATCTATTCATCCCCTTCTCTCTTTTATGCATATTTAGCCTCTCTCTCTGTCCCTGGCTTATGCATTGCCCATGCCTCTGGGCTAAGCCATAACTCAGCCCGTGCAGCCAGGGAGGCAGGATGGTCCTGGTCCCCACCAATTTCTCCCTGCTCTACCTGCCCAACAGCATGGCTGCCAGGGGTGGGAGGCAGGGCAGGGGCTGGTGGAGGGAAGAATCTTCTCCTGCAGCCGGGCAGGGACTTCCTGCAAGCCAGAAGTGCTTATTTTTCTGTGTAGCTCCTGTGTAAATATTTTGACTCTTCTGCCCTGATTCAGCACTACTGCAAAGCCCACAAAGTGCCTATCTGGAACTTTAGGCCCAAATAACTTTGCAAGTGTTATTTTCCTAAGCAACATTATTCTCATTTAAGACTACCCTGTGAGCATAAAAATCTCTCATAATGATTTGCCTGTCAGCTGTTTCTTTCCAAGACCTTTTTCTCCTTCCTAGAAATTCGTGACACACTACGGAAATTATGTAAAGCTCCTGCTCTCTCTGACTATGAATAGTGGTTTCTACTCTGTGTTGGTTTATATTTGGGCTTTATAATCACACTCATATTTTAAGTTTAACCAAGGCACAATTTCTCTAACAAGGGCAGCAAACAAAGGAAAGGAGTTTAAGCTGAGCAAACGAGTGCAGCAGTGTATCCTTCAGTTTCTTAATGCTTTCCTGCTTCAAATTATTCCCTGCGCGTTCCATTTAGACAATGTATACAAATGATTTGTAGGAGTTATTCACTCTCAAAACATAATAACACAGCAGGGTTGTGCTGCTCGTAGCTCCGTTCCTGCTCGTTTCAGAGCAGCTACCTGTTTTTGTATGGAAATCTTGCCCATTTGTTCTTTATTAAAAAGAAAATTAGCATGAAACCCAGCTCTCCGCTTAATAGTCTCCAACGCTGCCTAGCAAATGCTTTTGTTAAACCAATAGAAATCTCAGCTGTAATTCCACTTTCCTAAATGGCAGAGGCTCATGGTGTAAATTTAAATGTTGACCGTGACCAGGGAGAAAACAAGGTAACTGTGCTCAGTGTCTGTGCTTTATTAGTGTGAAGCAAGACACGGCTCTCTGAGCTAATGGGAGCAAGAAAGAAGTGAGGGCTGGGACTGGAAAATAGCATATTCCAGAGCGTGCACTTTCTATTTAGATTGCTGGGATTTTATGTTTGGGCAGCAAGCATTTTGTTGCACTTAAGGGTTTTGCTGGGTATGATGGAAAAATGACTGTTCTCCAGCAGATCAGCCTGTGCACTGGTTAAGTCCTGTAGGTATCTAGGAGTCTGGACTAAAGGTTCACTGCACTGTGTGTCACCGGAAAAGGACAACTTGAAGCAGGTTTTCTGGCCAGGGAGAACAAAAGCTTGTAGAAAAGGGAGTAAGTGTCCACTTCAAAGAGTTTGGATATTTTTTTCTGGAAATTTCAGTTCTTTAAGGAACTGGTTTGTCAAAGAACAAGAATTTAATGAAAAAAATATGTTTTTCTTTCTCTTTTTGCCACAGGAAAATTCAAAATCTGAAAAAGAACTTTGTGTTTTCTTGGCCAAATTTTAAAGCCACATGTGATTTAGTTGTGCTTTTTCTGGTAGTTTTGGTCAGAAAGTGACAAGCTACTTTCTTCATTAAAAGTGAAATTTTCAGCTAGATCTTGGGAGGACTCACTCATTTTCATGATACTTCTCTCAGAACTTAATTCTGCGTATTAATGCTGACAGAAGACAAAGCACTTTGGAGCACTTAACCTGCCTCTCCTGCTTTATGCTTGAAATTTCTGCTGTGGCAGATAAATCCCTTTAAAAGTCAGTGCCCAGACAGGCTGTCTGTCTCTTTCTTGCCTTGACACAGAGTTGACAGTGGATCATTTTGGAAGGTCTGATGAAGCTATTTGCCATTTCTGTTCCCTGGTGTGAGGGTAACCCTTGACCTGAGATGGAACCATGGAGGTCAGCTGCTGTCCTGAACTCATCTACCTCTGCTGTCTCCTGGACTCAGGATGTCAACCTTGACACTGCCAAGTGCTAAGATCTGAAAATGCCACTAAGTGTAGAGACTGCACCAGCT
>NW_008615421.1:37059-68058 GCF_000691845.1 Merops nubicus
TGTGGGAGCTCATGGAGGGAGAGCCAGGGCCAAGGTGATTAACTAAGGAGGATTAACTAAGAGAAGGAATTCCTCTTCCTCATGCATGGCTCATGCACAGCTCAGCTTCTGCTTTATTGGAGACTTGTCCTAGTGGCGTTTTGACATGCAACAGAGACTAGATGAGCTGTGAAGATGCAGTGGTGAGGAAGAGAAATGGTAGGCAGGCAGGACATGTCATCGCCTCTCCACACTGCCAGCATGCAAGGGTTTAGATTCCCTGCCTGCTGCTGGTCCTACAGTTGTCTCTGGGCCCCGAGATCCAGCTGTGTGGGGGTCCTATACATGAAGAGAGAATGGTGCAGAGGGTTTCTGTCTCTTGAGAGTCACAGAACACATTTTGTCAGGAGGTATGCCCTAACTCAGCAGAGAAAACGAACCAGCAGTTGTGTTAATTACGTGAATGTCACCATTCCTTGTCAAAGGTACCCAATCAGAGGAGAATGCTGAATACATGTTTCTAGATGCGTCATTATGGGGTTTGTGGAGAGCCGAGCGCTCTTTAATGAACAGATTTGTTAGCTATGGAGTGTCAGCATGTCCTGCAGGTCCCAGATCTGCCCAGGGCAGGCAGCAGGTCAGGGGGAGTCTGGGCAGCCCCAAGCTGTGTCAAGGAAACTCTTCTATTCCAGACCCTCCTCTGTGGTGCAGCTCAGCTACTGCAGATGTGGCAGGAACATGGAGAGGGACCCATGGATATGGCAATGACAAGTGGCAGGTTGTTTCATTTCCCTTTTGGGCTGAATCCCTTCTAGCTGGTTCTTTCTGTCTGAATACATGTGTCACATCAGAGGTGAAATCCCCACTGCACAGTTTCAGCCCGGCTGTTGTAGCTGACCTGGTAAGCAAGACGGTCCAGTTTGGAAACTGGGAAATGCTGAGCATTGAGGATGTGGTGGGCAAAACAATTTGTGTCGTGTGGGAAGATACCCTCCAAGGAAGTAGAGACATGAAATATCATTCCTACCTTTACTGTGCTGGCTCTGAGTACTGCAGCGTGGCTGAGATTCCTGAAGACCTCATCAGCAAAAGTTCTTCACTTGAGTTTCAGCCACTTCCCACTTGTTCAGTATGTCTCACAAAGCCTTTGAGGGCAGCCCATCCAACACCAGAGAGATACAGAGCTTTTGAATGCACATGAATGTCCCTGGTATTTGCTGCAGGTCTCAGGGGACCTATGACACTGGCACAGGTTTGACCTGTGATTCTGACTCAGCCCTGGCTATTATCAGAGGCTCAGAATGGGTAACCTTTAGGAGCCTGTCCATTTCTCAATATTTAGTGACTCCAACCCACAAGGGTGGAAAATGTTCCCTATATTCCTGCACAACAGGCAGGGAACTCCCAGCAACTGCTGCCTTCAGGGAGCAAAGAAGGTGATCACCAAAGATATTTCTGCTCATTATTTCTGTGCTTTTTGCACTGTAGCAGATGGATCTTCATTAAGGTGAATGCAAGTTTTAGGGTGAAGCTCCTTTCATTGATAAAATAGCTCTTCCAGTAACCTCAGCTGTTCTATGGAGATTTACAGGACAATCTAAGAACTAGAATGACAAAATAAAGATGCCTTTAACTGGACAATAAAAAAGTCTTTCCTGCTCTTGAAAGGTCACATATCACAAGTGGGAAGCAGATCCCAAGAGGCTCTGGGTTAGGTGAGTAAATGGATAGAGGTAAATCACAGCTGGACAGGTGTCTAGGATGAGCACAAAATCCTCCCCAGAAAATCATGTTTACCAGGCTTATTCTCAGCATAGAAAACCCTAAGATACCAGGTTGTTTGCTGAGGGCCCATGGCTAGTGGCCAGGAGGAACAAAAGTTACTAGAGGAGTTCTTGGGAATTCAAATATAACCTGGAAAATGTCCATAGAAAGTTGCAGGTAAGATGGACTGGGCAGAAAGCTGGATAGCTGCTCCACACCATGCATGGAGCTCCCTAAGCCACCTGGACACCTCTTTGTTGAAGTGGTTTTGTATCTCCTGAGTGAAGGTGGCTAAGCTGGGAGCAGCCTGGGACATGCGTGAGGCAGGATGTCTTAAAGCTGAGGGCTCTGAGAGCAGCTCAGGCTGGGGGCTGACACCTGAGGACAAACAGCTCAGACTGGATGGACCGCTCTGGTCCAGGCCAGCTGCTTTGAAAACAACCCTTCCTTGGCACCTGACAGGGAAGGGGGCACAGAAGGCATTGCCTTGCCTGCATGAGGGCAGAGAGGACAGGAACTCAGGTGACCCAGAGTGACAGTGAAGGGACATCCACAGCCCTCCTGCTCTCATGGGGGAGTGACTCTCATGGAGGTCACTTTCTCCTGGGAGTTTTATCATTTGCAGGAACACAGGCTGAGCTGATGCTCTGCCCCTTGCAAAGGACTCAAATTCTGCTTCCCTATTGATGCAAGGGGAGCCAATAGGAAAACACATAGAATCATGGGCTTGTAGAGTTTGGGTTGGAAGTGACCTCTAAAGGTCATCTATTTCAACCCCCCTGCAGGGAGCAGGGACATTTGCAGCTAGAGCAGGTAGCTCAGAGCCCCGGCCAACCTTACCTGGAATGGTTCCAGGGATGGGGCATCTCCCACCTCTCTGGGCAACCTGGGCCAGGGGCTCACCATCTTCAGCATCAAAAATTTCTTCCTTCTCTCTAGTCTAAATCTCCCTCTCTTAGACATACACTATTCTCCTTGCACTGTCCAGGAGAAATCACTAGTAAAGACGCAGAACGGCCTCTTGCTCCAGGCATTATGCTTTTAAAAGCCACCAAGTTGCACTCCCAGGACAGCAGAGCAGAGAAGCTTTCCCCAGCAAGTGGTGAGGTTGGCCATGCCCTGGAGGAACATCCTTCTGCAGCCTCTCTCCCACCCCTTCAGCCCAGGCCAGTGGCCTCCCAGTCTGCTTTCAGCTCACACCCTGTGCTGCCGTGGGTTTTATTTCTGTTCAGGAGCATTTGGCAGCCCTGTTATTTTGTGCTCTGCATGGGTCACTCTTTATAAGCTGGAACTGCTCTGTGTTTAGATAGAGGCTGATAAATACTGTAATCACATGTGGATGTCTGAGGAAAGAGATTTGGAAACACTGTTTGGTTTTCTTTTTCCTTCTCTTTTTTCCTTTATGTGTCATATTTTGTTCTGTTTTAGCTCTCCCTTTGCTGCCTTATTGCCTCTCTGAAAACATCTACCAAGGCAAAAAGGAGGGGGAATGAGGATTTGCAAGTCACACACAGCTCTGAGGACAGAGTACACAGAGTAGATCCCTCTCTATAATAAACTATGTCCTGGAGTTAGGAAATCCTCACCCTGAAGGACCTTCATGAGGTGTGGTTTGGCTCACAGACACTTTCCATTAGCAGCTATTTCCCAGAGCTAGGCTTGTCAGCTGCGTTAGCAGTGGTGAGCATGCTGCCAAGCTCTGGACACTTCCATATGGGTGGCCTGTAAGTTCATAGAACCCTAGAATGGCTGAAGTTGGAAGGGACCCCAGAGATCATTTCATCCAACCTCCCTGACATGGATTGGGACACCTCTCAACTAGACCAGGTTGCTCAAGGCCTCATCCAGCCTGGCCTTGAACACCTCCAGGGAGGGGCATCCACAACCTCTCTGGGCAATCTAGTTCAGAGTCTCGCCACCCTCAGACTAAAGAACTTCTTCCTAAGATCCAGTCTGAACCTGCTCTCCTTCAGTTTCAAATCATTTCCCTTTGCCCTGTCGCTGCACACTCTTGTGACAAGTTGCAAGAGTCGGTCAGAAGAGGAATATTGTCTCAGCCTTGTCATCAGAGACTTGGACAATAAGGTACCCTGAAACTTTGGGTAACATCTTGACAAGAGTCTGCAGCGGCCTGCCTGAAATGCAGCTGCCGATCCCTGGAATGGAATGCGTTCCTATGGGTACATGGGTGCAGAGCCCGGGATGGAGCCAGAGCTGTACAGCATGAAGTGTCCTGTGCAGGACTGCACTGTGCTGTGCTGAGCAGTGTGCTGTGACACTGCCATGAGGTGCTCTGTACTGTGCCATGTATTGTGCTGAATCGTCCTGCGTTACCGGGAGGCGCCAGCAACTGCCCAGCTATTGTTAAGGAAGATGGATATCTTGATGCTGATGAAGAAATCACGGACTAAGGTGACCTTTGCTCATTATAATATCATTATAACGTGAAAACACATCTCCTGGCCAAAAGACAGAAGAAAGGCGGAGACTGGCAGGAGTCCATGGGACAGAGGAGGAGCAAAGTGCATCACCTGGCATAAAAGATGGATCCTTAGCAACCAAACTTTGAAAGCTTTCCCCACCGAGGATCACGACGATCAGAAGGACCAGCGGGACGCTGCAAGGACCTGGGACCATAGGGACGCCTTGGACCCGTGGTGGTAGCTATTACTCTCTTTCCCCTCTTTACTTTACCTTTCCTGCCACACCTTTTCCTGTCGCGCGCCGCTTTACGGGCACACAATAAAGTTTCACTGTTTGATTGAAGTAACAACTCCCTTTGACTTTTCTTTTGCACTCTGAGATCGTGGTAAACGAACTGTCACACGTCTGCCGAGTTGAGTGGACCGTGACACAAGTCCCTCACCAGCCTTCCTGGAGGTTCCCTTCAGGTAATGAAGGCCCTCAGGAGGTCTTTTCTTCTCCAGGCTGAACAACCGCAGTGCCCTCAGCCCATCCTCATAGCAGAGATGCTCCAGCCCCTGGAACAACTTTGTGGCCTCCTCTGGACTTGTTCCAATGTTCTATGTCCCCTTGATGGTGGAGACACCAGAACTGGACACAGTATTTGAGGTGAGGTCTCACAAGAGCAGAGTAAAGGGGAAGAACCACCTCTCGTGATCTGCTGTCCACACCCCTCTTGATGAATCCCAGGATGCCATCGACCTTACAGCTGCATAAGCCCTGATGGCTCGTGTTGAGCTTCTTGTCAAGCAACACCCCCAAGTCATCTCTTGAGCATGTTGGTCTCAGCACCATCTACAGCCAAGGATTCACTCCAGGGAGAGCCCAGCTGTGACCAAACATCTTTAAACCCACCTCTACCTAGTTGAGAGGCTAAGCCAGAAACCTCCTGCTTGCTCAGTCTCCCACAGTGCTGGCTCTTTGCTCTTCTGCTGACCTCTTGGCTCACTAGGAAGGATATCATCATTAATGGGCAGACCAGCAACCAAAGTCCTCCCTCTGCTACCACATCATAAGCCAAAGATCCAAAATGCCAGTCAACTGGAGGAAGGAACAAGTCAATGCACTCACTCACTGCAAAGGACATGCAGAAGGGAGCAAGCTGGCCAATGAACTATGCCATGGAAGATGGAACCAGCCAGACAAGGAGTCCAGTTATGTAGAAGTTCCCCAAAGAGAAACTCCATCTTTCTCCCCACCATCCTGGGAACTCCAATTGCTATGCACAATCAGGGAACCTTTCTAACAACCAGAATTGTCACACAGCTCATGCACTGTGTAAACACCTCCCAACTGCACTGCAAGCAAAGTCAATTCTTACAGAGGTGTCTTCCTGCCCTGCCTTCAAGTTAACACGGAAGGTGGGGGCACCTGGTGGTGATCTTCTGATCGGTTCCCACCCAAGGCTGGCCAGACCCTGAGTGAAAGCCCATCAGGAGGGTCTTTCCTGCCTGGTTGTGGACATCATCCACATGGCAACTCTCATTCAGAGCTGAGGGTTCATTTGCTCCTGCTCATCTGTACAGTCAAGTTCCCCACTGGAGCCACCACCCAGAACAGTGACACAGGGAGATGCTCAGAGTGGGAAACAAAAGAGACCAAAGCAGGGCAGAGGTCTCTCATCTGCCCTGTCAGATGCCTTTTCATCTCAACTCCCTGCACTAGACCTGAAGAGATCAGGTCACATCCTCTATCCACCCCATCTACCTTCGTTTATGTGATGCTACTTGTGCTCTACTTTTTTTACCTCTTGCCTGCCATATTGCTCTCAAGGCACAGTGGTAAAACTTTACAGACCATGAAAACCAATCATTTGAAATAACCTTATTAGACACGTAATGTTCATTCTGCTCAGAGATGCACATGCAGCCCCAGCATGATGCACCCCAGTGGTGACATGGGAAAGAGCTGCTTGGTGGGGGAGCATTTTGTAGTCAACAAGCTTTGTCTAAGGACAATGCTTCCAGGGATCTTCTCACAGACTTAGATCTTTTTAAGCTGTTATTTTTATGACTTTCCATAACCCCAGAAAAGCTTCTTCACTGGACGGATGAAGATTTCTGGGAGCAGGCAATTTTTATTCCTTTGGCTGCAGAGAGAAACTGAGCTACTTATCGAGCTCTACATCTTTCTGCAGCTGTAGGAAACGTCTCTGTTGTCTACCCGTCCTTCAAATTCAGTTTTCACTCTTTTCTGGAACTTTTATCTCCTGAGCACTTCCACACTGATGGGTGTCAAGTCACGTGTAAGCACAATGATTTCCCTTCCAATTTAGTTGCCTCTTTAGGATCTGTTTTTCTTATTATTAATTGTACATTTTATTTGCTGATTTATCCACAGCTCAGTAAAAAAGGAAAGCCTTTGAACAGGCTACTGACTAAATACTTCTGGATTTTATACCTTTGTCTGCTTTGTTTTGATCTCATTGCACGAAAGCATCAAAAGGGAACAAATTTAATCATGGATGATGACAGCAACAATGCTGAAAGTGTTGAGAATGTTACCTCAGAGGCACAACCTCACTCGGGAAGCTGTAAATATCCCTTTCAACTCCTAAAATAATGAAGGCACCTGCCACCTCCTTGTCCTCTTTGATCTTTACCAGCAGTTTCAACTTCATCTGAGACACTGCTGGGGGCGATGTGACTTGTCAGAACAGTGAAGGAGGGAGCAGCATGGGTGAAGGTGAAGAGCCAGTGTCTGGTTCTGGGCTCCCCCTTTCCTGAGCACACTGGAGAGGAACCATCTGCACAGAGCAGGGGCTTTCCTAGCGAACAAGCTTCAGATCATCAGTCCTAACGATCCAGTCTCAGCACAGATGATAACACTTCCCAGGCAAAGAAAAAGAGCAATAAATGCTATTGCCACATCCCAAATCCCTGTATTGTCAGTGTTACCAGGATACTTCTGTCCCAGGCCACATGGAGAAGAAAATATCAGCCTATATGGACGGTGGTGCTCAGAGCAGCTCCATGTTGCTCCGTGAAGCAAAACAGGCAGTGAACTCCTTTTCAGCAGCCCATAAATTACTGCTGGGTAAAAGCCAGGCAGTGGAAAGCGCTGGCTGTGGTGATGATAGTTATTAACAACCAGCTGTTCATCTACAGGTGGAAAACACTTTCTGCAGTACCCTGACAACAAAACGTGGTGCTGATCTGAAGGAAAACTGCCCCCGGGATTATTCAAGCTCGGGCACCCAGGCAGGACCTGGCTCTGCTCACCTCTGCAGATCTCAGCAGCAGTTTGGCAGGTGGGAGCTGTGACTTTGTCACTGCAGGCTCATCTTGAGGCAGATCACCTTTTGTGGTAAAAAGGGAATAACTCTCATCTCCACCGAGCAGGATTCAGCCCTGTGTACCTCCAGGTGAGACATATGTGAGCTCGTTAACAAAGCCCAGAGGTCTAGCTAATAAGTGCTGCTTGCTGTTGCAGCATGGGAAATCAGGCTGCTTTTCTGGGCAGATGCCATTATTAAATGAAGCTGTGACCTTTGGGACACTTGGGCGGGCACAGGCTTCCACTCCGTGCACACAGCAGAAATGGGTGTCTGCTAATTGCTTCCCCTGTGGGCCCTCACACCAAGCATTATCATTTTTCCCTCTACTTAACAGTGGTTAGAGAGGAGCTGAGCTGTGAACTCCTTGAGCTGCTGCTTCCCACTCTGACCAGAGCTCCGAACAAGGGAACACTTGGTCTCTCTAATATTTCTGACAAAGCCAATAGCTGTGCTACACCTGCAGTAGGGTCAATGGTGGAGTCATGTTCGGATCAGGGCTCTGTCCATCTCACCAAAGTCCTCATCCTGGAACAAACCCACCGTAGGATCCAGGGCATGTTTCTTCTTTTGAGTTTGATGAAGAGCTCAGCTGGTACTTGAGTGTTGCACACAGATAGATCTGTGGAAGGTGGGGTTTATGGACTAACATGTAAGGAACAGGGCACAGCAGTTGTATGCTATGGGAGCAGCTGCTCCAGCAAGAGGACAGGAGGTGGGAGGGTTTCTGGAAGACATGACCCTGCAGGGCAGTCCCAAGGAGCAGAGCACCAGGGAAAGAAACACTGACAGGGCTTGTGACAGCTGTGAAGATGTCTGGTGTGATTAACATAAATGTTTCACCCTTCCATATCTACCTGATGTCTGTTTTAATATTCTGGTTGGCTTAACTAAAACAAGTAAACCTTAAAACCCTGGCTCTCTGCCAGCTCTGAGTAACTCCTGATGTGATGTGCCTGCTGGGTGAGAGGTGGTGTCACTTCCCATTTCCCCAGACACTCAGCAATAAATGATATTAGGCACATCACACATGGCTGCCTTTCACCAGTGATCCTCCAATTTAGCAATAAAATCCCACCTTGGACTGCAGAGGAGTCAACAAGGACAAGGGCTGGGTCCTACATTTGTGTCTCAAAATCCCCCATGCAACACTCCAGGCTGGAGGAAGAGTGGCTGGAAGGCACTTTCCAGCAAAAAGGGACCTGGGGGTTCTGTTTGACAAACAGCTAAATATTAGCCAGCGGTATGCCCAGGCAGCCAAGAAGGCCACCAGCATCCTGGCTTGGATCAGCACAGTGTGGCCAGCAGGACTAGGACAGGGATCATCTCCATGGACTCAGCACTGGGGAAGCAACATCTCAAGTCCTGGGTTCAGTTTTGGGCCCCTCAATCCAAGAAGGACTTTGAGGGGCTGGAGCATGGCCAGAGAAGGGCAACGAAGCTGGGGAAGGGTCTAGAGCCCAAGTGTGGTGAGGAGCAGCTGAGGGACCTGGGGGTGCTGAGCCTGGAGCAAAGGAGTCTCAGGGGAGACCTGGCTCTCCTCAGCTCTCTGACAGGAGGCTGGAGCCAGGTGGGGGTTGATCTTTTCTACCAAGGAACAAGCAACAGGACAAGAGGAAACAACGTCAAATTGTACCAGGGGAGGTTGGACGTTAGGAAAAATGTCTTCCTTGCAAGTGTTGTCCAGGGATGTTGCAGGCTGCCCAGGGCAGTGGTGGAGTCCCCATCCTTGGAGAGGTTTCCAGGCCGTGGAGATGTGGTGCTGATGGACATGGGTTAGCAGTAGAACTGGTAGAGTTAGGTTAGTGACTGGACTTGATGATCTTAAAGATCTTTTCCAACCTCAATTTTTCTATGATTCAGTGGTTCTAGGACTTAGCATGACTCCTCACCTTGATGTTGTCTGGAGCTTATCATGGCTTTTTGTGACTCAGTTTCCCCACTGTAGATGAAACCCACTACCTTTGTTAGCAAAATGTATCTACCACAGAAAAGTGCTGCATATGGGCAAAGGGTTGTCATTTTGCCACAGAGATTAAGGAAACTGGTCAAAAATTTAATAGCCTGGTAAACCAGTCCAGGTTGTTTATCTCTCACAACGTTCAGATTGTTCAAATTTCCTGTAGGAGGATATTTTATTTTTTAGACAAGCTTTTTACATTTCTATTTTAAGTACCAAAATATGCTTGGATTTTTTTCCCCCCTTTTTGTAATTTTTCTTTCCACTGTTCTATTTTTCTGCAAAACTTTGCCAGCATTAGAAGACTGGCAGATTCATGCAGTTTCAAAGCTCTCTTGTCACTCTGCCACTACACAACAGTGAGGAATTAGAAAGGGAAAATGAGGGAAAAAATAGGGAAACACCTCCTTGTAGCAGAGTAAACAGGTGGGGAAAAGATACAAAAAAATATAGCTTCAATGAAATGTAGAATTAAAATTAAATATAACAATTGAGCTCATTTTTCAGAAGTTTCACACTGAAAAATATGGCCAGCCACAAGAACAAGGTTCTCCAGCAGATTATGGCACGCTGCAGCTCACAAAAGGTCCTTTGCAGCTGGGTTCATTTATGGGTTTGAAAGAAGTAAAAATATTTACTTGAGAAAATGTCTTGCCTTGATGTCTTGGTTTGCAAATTATGTCTGCACATGATCGTCTGCAGGTGCAAATAACATCCTCTAGAACAGCCCTGGCAAGAAATAGCTCCAACTATTTTTTTTTTTCCCCCTGTAATTATGTCTTTCTAGAACTTTTACTTTTGGGGCTGAAATCTCTAATCTAGGGGAAGAGAATGCATTTAGGAAAGATTAACAAAGTTGCCTCCAAAGAGTTTCAGGATATGCAATGGGAGCAGAACCATCTCTTTTAAGCCTTCAGGGTGACAGGTCTGGACACTGTCCCCACCGTGTTAAAGTCTTTCCTGACAGTGTGGCTCAGCCTTGGGCTGATGCTGCTGCCTTGGGCAGCCAACGCTGTCCCTTCACTGTCCCTTGTGATTGTCCCCCTGGGCTGGGCACTGGGGAGGCAACACCTCAAATAATGGGTTCAGTTTTGGGCCCCTCAATCCAAGAAGGACCTTGAGGGGCTGAAGCATGGCCAGAGAAGGGCAACGAAGCTGGGGAAGGGTCTAGAGCCCAAGTGTGGTGAGGAGCAGCTGAGGGACCTGGGGGTGCTGAGCCTGGAGCAAATGAGACTCAGGGGAGACTTTCTGGCTCTCCTCAGCTCCCTGACAGGAGGTTGGAACCAGGTGGGGTTCGGGCTCTTCTTCAAAGGAACAAGTGATAGGACAAGAGGAAACAGCCTCAAATTGTGCCGGGGGGTTGGACGTTAGGAAAAATGTCTTCCTTGCAAGTGTTGTCCAGTGCTGTTGCAGGCTGCCCAGGGCAGTGTTGGAGTCCCCATCCCTGGAGGGGTTTAAAAACTGTGTAGATGTGGTGCTGAGGGACATGGTTTAGCAGTAGGCTCGGTAGAGTTAGATTAAAGTTTAAACTCAGCGAGCTTAAAGGTCTTCTCTAGCCTAAATTGTTCTGTGATTCATGTAGGGATCTCTGCATGTTTTCCAGGCTGTGAAAATTTGCAGGTGACTTCTGAACCAGAGAAGCCCAAATTGTATGTGAGGAGACATTTCTTCCAGCATGAGCATTTTGCTTATGGAGCTTGTAGGAGTCAGTTCCCTTTGGCCATGGTTCACTGCAAAACCAGGAGCTGCACCATAGAGGTCCCCACTGTAAAATCTTGTTGTGCTCACCAGGATCCCAAGAGCAAGCTGAAGATGTGGGACTGTGTCTCTACTGTGTTGGAGACATGGGAAGAGGATCACACCACAGCTTTGCTCCAGAACTTTTGGTACCCCCTGTAGGAGACACAGACATTATGTCCCCTTTCCCCATGTCCCACAGGTACCACATGTAGATATGCTAGTGTCTCCCATAGTGCACACGGTGGTGAGAAAACTCATCACCACGTTAATGAGACTCTCCCAACACTAATTTTTAGTGCTTACCCTAAACCCTCCTGTTCTCAATGCTGCTTTTCTTCAGTCCTCATGAAAACAATAATTTTAAGAGCATCTCACTGAGTGACCTTGAGGTAGGAGTCTTCTGCCTGCATCTCTGCAAAGCTGATGGTTTTAAATCCATTTCATACCATACCTCGAACAGTCTTGCAATGGAAATGTTGAACTATAAGCCAGATAAAAAGAGACCACTGTAGGTTACAACATTCATTAAAAATAACATCTCTAGAAGTTCTTCCTCTTCTTCTCCAGAAGCATGCAAAGTGAATGAGCAGCTTTCCTGGCAGGACATGAATAAACCAAGTTGCTGTCAGACTGTGTGTGTGGGGTAAATGATGGACTAAACTATGCCCCAGACTTCCATTCAGTGCCACAAGCTGCATCTTGGCAGGGACCAGGGAAGTGCCCACATGTCTATGGGAAGTAATGTCTCTTTGGCAGGGTGGCACTCACACTTGAGGCCTCACTCCAGGCATCTCCACTGCATCCATGAGCTTGTTGCTGCTGGGACTGTGGCTTTCCCTGTGCTTTCACACATACCTCCTGCACTTCAAAGTCACATTTGCACCTCCTGAACTGCTGTTCTTCTCCACCCAGATGGCTACTGAAGGCCTTCTGCTTGTTTTGGCACCATGGTGACCTGACAGTTGTTTCTACCTCAGCAAGGAGAGGGTTGCCATCCTGCTCCTCTGCTCCTTCACATTTTTGATTGCACATGGTACAGGCAACCAACCACCACTCCCAGGGAGCTATGTTTGTGATGAGCCAGTGCTCAGAGCACCTATCAAATCCTGTGACTCTTGCCGGTGAATATTGGTTGCTCCTCCCTTCAATGGTGCATCACCCAATTCGAGTTTTTCCCTGCTCGGCAGCTGGCTTGCACTGCCAGCACTTTATGAAACATGGTCTTTCTAGGAGCTGCTGTCTCCAGCAGCAGCCACACCAGCTGCTTCTCCATTCCTCTCTTGATTTACCAGGAGTTTCATCTGGCAGCATCTGTCACTCTGCAGATATCCACTGCTGTAGTTAACACTGAGTCTCCACAGTTATCTAAAGCTCCATGAATGCCCCTCACAATGTATTTACAGACACTAGAAACAGTCCTGTTCCTGGGGTTTTGCAGAACCTCTCTTTCTATCAAGTAACCAAGGTATGGATGGCACCATGTGGCAGGCGAGTGTTTTATAAACAGCAAGGCAGTTGTGTGCATCTCGTGACTTGTTTCAAGTCTATTTACAGTCTCATCTTCCAAACCGGTATGACGAGAAAGTGCCTTATGACACCCTTCCCAGGAAAGGCCTCCATCATGCTGATGTTCGTTAGTTCCTCCTTTTCCAGCATTTGCCAGCATACAGAAATATGATTATGGTAGCTTTCCCTTCAACTCCACAGCCCTTCTTTGCTCACAAACTTTTTTTTTTCTGTTATGGATGCCCAGCAGACTTTTTATTGCCAGCCATATGCTGAGGTTCTGCCTGTGCTCAGCAGAGGAGGTTGGAGTGTGCTGGCTGTGGAGGGAGAGCTGTGGGGAAGCAGGCAGAGGATCCAGGGAGTGGCTGGGGACCTGCAGGAGGGAGGGATGGAGCTGCAAACATGGTGCCCAAGAGCAGCGTGCACAGCGTGGGAGGGAGGGATGTTGTTTGACTGCATGGCTGACTCTGCTCCTCCTTCTCAGGAGACTTCTTCTGGCCCCTGATGCAGAGAGCTGGGAGACTCATGTGGCACTGCTCTGCTTGGATAGCCTTTGGGACAGAGCCTATGGTCCTTGAGTCACGGTCACAGCCTACCAACACTTCTCCTGGTACACACCACTACTTTCTGGCAATCTTCATTAGATTTCCTCTAGCAACATTTAATTAACCTCTTTCACCCACATGTGCTATCGAGCTTCACCTCGATTCACACAGTATATCAGATACACTCTCTAAGCGCCCAGTGGCAGCAAGAAGGTGACCCATGGCAGAGAGGTGAACCCCTGCAGTGCTGGGGTAGCAGGTCACCTCCTCTTGGCTTCCCTCGGCTCTTACAGGGGCCTCCTTGCCTTCGGACAGCACATACACCAGGGGTGGGCTCCTAGGAAGGAGCAGGGCAGGTGTCTTCCTGCTGGGTGGGAAAGCAAGACAATGTCCTCGCAGCTTGCAAAACACCAAGACCCCAACGAGCATGAGAAAATGCTGTAGTTTGGTGTTAATTCTCTGAAATATCTCTAACCCCTGGTGCCTTTACAAAGACAGGAAACCTCTGAGGGTTCATCCATCACTAGAGGGGTGACCAGATGCATGGTTTACCCTGATCCCTTAGTGACATCCTAAAGAGATTTTTTTTTTTTTTTTCCCCCCTTTTCTTCCTCTTAGCAAGGGCTGCCTCACCCATGGTTCAGGGGACCTGAAGAGCAGTGAGTGCTGGAGTCTCCAGAAGACAGCATGTCCTCTACCCGGGTCCCCAGGACTGATGGTGAAATAATAATAACGCAACCCTTCAGCTCTGAACCTGCTGTCACTTGGGTTACTGCTTCTTCAGAGCACTATTTGATGTAAAACCTCCTGTTCACCCAGACCTGTTGTGAGTGGGCTGCAGGAGGAAACCAGAGCTGCAATTTGGGGACGAGGGTAACCTCCTAACTGCAGCAGATCATGCTCCTTTTGCAATGGGTCCTCTCAGCCTTTTTTTTAAATTAAAACAATGCTTAACCTTGATAAGTTTTGATTTAGGCTTATGAGAAAATAGACTCAGGAATAAATAGCTTGCTCCAGCGTGAAATTGAATAAATCTGAGTTGAATCACAAAGAGTTACTTACAGAATAACAGTAAATGATGTGTGTGGTTTATTGTTAAACAAGAGCAAAGCTCTGGAAATGAGGTTAAAAGGAAAGCTGTCAAGGGTGCATTTTGCAGCTGTTTTCCAGGCAAAAAAAAAAGAAAACTCTGTTAAAGAGGAACTAGGAGGGGAGCATTTATCAATTATTGAGTGGAAATAAGCCTTACCAAAGCAAAACTAACAATATCAAGAAGGAGATGGAGTCAAGGAGAAGGATCAGGTTAAAAAACAAAGACAAGCCTGCAGAGTCAGAGAAATAAGAGAAATTCCAGCTTCTTGGAAGATTTGACAGACTTAAAATTTATAGGACCTCTCTCCATCCTTTCTGGTGTTTCAGATCCCTATGAGGACCAGACGTTCTGAATAACTTAGAATGGGGAGCCATCAACACGGAGTGACAGGGGCAACAGGGACTTATGGGAGCTGAGTAGTATGGCCAGCTGCTTGGGGGGGGGAAATGGGGACTGCTGGCATCATGAGCCTTTGAATAGAACCCCTGAAGACAACACCATAAGCCACCATGGCAGCACAATCCATTTCAGACTCAACACAGTTCTTTGTACATGAAGTTTAAACTAGGAGCACAGAAAGAACTAGGTACTGGAGGTCCTGTGTTGCAGTACTGGAACCCTGTACTTCAGCTGTAATTCCTGGAAAAATAATTAGGGAGAGTAGTACCTGGAAAATATGTGGAGATGAGTAATAGTCAGCCTTGATTGTCAAAACTAAATTACATCAAACCCATCTAATTTCCTTCTGTGAGAGGGTAACTGATCTCCTGGACAACACAAAGGCAATAGATATTAGGTGTTCTGACACAGTGGCACTTCCAGCTCTCTTGGTCATTAAATTCACAAGAACAAGCTACAGAAATACATATGAAATTAATCTACTCTATGGGGATATAGAACTGGGCAGCCAACCAGGATTAGAAAGCAGTACCAATAACTCTTTTTCAACCTGGGACAGTTTATCTAGAAGACCTTTCCTGGACTTTGGGATATTCAACATCCCGATCCACAAGCTGTACTTTAGAAGATGTTCATGTTCCTTTTTTGCAAAGGACTGAAAAGGACTTTAAGTGACCTTGAGATTGAGGAAACAGCCAAAAAAAAAAATGCTCTGGTCCAGAGTTCAGTAAGGATGACTCTCCTTTTAGGTGGGATCCAGCTGGAAACAGAAGAGGACATCACACATGGGTGTGACACAGAAGTGTCCCACTACCACAGAGGGTGTATGCCTATCCAACTGTGTGCAGGCTCAGGACACCAGGACCCTTTTCAGGAAAAAGTCCAGCTGGGACACCATGCCCATTTTGGAGTGCTGCACAGAGTGACAACTGGAGTAACCCAGAAGAATCCAAAGGTAAACACTGAGGACAATCAATAACCTAAAACCCTGGAGTGATCTGATGAATTGGGGTTGTTCAGCTTTTGGGAAAGAGAAGAGAATTCCATACTTAAGACTTGGAAAAGGCTGTGCCTTTTGTCATGTCCTTGTTGGCCAAGATATATTCATCTAATGGTATGATCATAAATGCACCTGATAAATTGCATGGAGAAGACTTGAATCCAATGCCAAAGTCTTCAAGAAGAAGCTAGAAAAAAATTAAAGGTGGTTTTATCTTGGGAAAGGCATGGTACAGATGGCTAAGATCTATGAGATCCTTTGCAACCTAACTGAGACATGGCATCATACTGACAAACTCAATGGATAGACTGATGCCACTGATTTCTGGAGAAGATCCTAAAGCATTTAAACTTTTAAAACCTCCACGCAATCCAGAAGCAGCAAACTTCAAAAACAGGAGAACATAATTATGAAACCAGCCTGCTTGGGAAGTCAGCACAGTCAGTGCTCAGCTGTCAGTCTTGGGTAGAGGAAGCATGGGAATAATCAGGAGGACAAGAAGGGCTGAAGGCAAATGCTCTACCACAGAGAGAGGATCAGAACTGTGCAGTTTCACAGCCAGGATATCCAAGACCCTTACATTCTGGTACGAGCACAACAGTTCACTCCAGGGTCTCAGTGTCTGCCTGGCCCTTCTGAACATGCCTTCTCAGAAGGGAAAGCCAGCATCTGCACTGTGTGTTTAGAGAGTAGAGTTGTGAGGGACCTACAGGATCAGGCTGTCTGACTTCTTGTGACAGAGCAAAGGATGTTCCTGTATCAGGGACAATGGAAGTATCTCCCAGGTGTTGCTGTCTCACATTCTGACACCAGAACATGGCAAAGTCACATGAAATCTTCACTCAGGTAAATGGCAGCAGATGTTTATCACTGTACTCCCTCTCAGCAAGTGTCAGAGGGCAACAGTGGAACAGAAAAGTGAAACAAGACCTCAGGGACTGAAAATGGTATAGCTGGGCACACCCCAGGGCTGTCACTGTGTCACGGGCAGTGTTTGACTCAAAGTCTTGCAACAGCAGCTGGACTAGAGAATCAGCAAGACAAAACTCAGCAAACTCCAGATGGGCCTCAGTCTCTCTAGAAGCAAGTCAAGGACTGTCTCCCATTCCTCTGCAGCCTGTTCAGCTGCAGGTAGGACTCAGCCAGCTAGAGATGCCATCTGAGATGCCTTAAGATATCCTGCCTGTCTTCCAGCTGCCTCTGCAGAAAGAGTCTCCTGAACATACTGTGTCATATTTGTCCGCCCTGGGCAGATGTCTTGCTTACTGTGGAATTCCTGCAATGGAATTAGACCCCTCTGTTAATTAAGCACCTTAATGACTCGGTCACAACACAGGAAAATCAGTCCCAAACTGAGTGAAGCAGATGTTTTGCCTGAAATCACCTGCTGATCACAAGCATTCTTCATACAGGTATTTCACCTTTTTACACTGCACCTTCTGACCAGCAGAGCTCTGCAGTGTTGTTGTTCATGACTCTTTTTTTTTTTTTTTTTTTTAATTCATTGAACATACTGTGAGCAGCTTGAAGGCAGCTGAGAGCTGTGAAGCAGAAGCTGAAATCAGCACATTTCCCTTTCTGTGGATACCATGACCTTATAGATCTCATTTAACATCTCAGTGCTTAGGGTCCTAACAAGGAGGATGGAGATTAAGAAATGAAAGACTTCTATCCTTCATATGCTTTAGCTGTTACAAAGTCCTCAGGGGGAAGAGGTAGATTTTGGAAACCTTCAAATCCAGTTGGCAGATGGAGTTCACCATTGCTCTGCTGCTCTGTGGAAGGTTCTCATTCATAAATTAACCTCATTGACAATAATGGCCCAAAGTGCTTTTGCTGCAGCTTGAGTATCTCCTTACCTTTAATGAGAGCAAGTGCTCGATCACTTTTGTGCTCCAGTTCCAGTACCAATAGCTGACTAGAGACTTGCAAAAACTTCTCCTCATTCTAAGAAGCTGTGAGTGTAGTCCAAATCTGTACGGAAATGACAGCTAGAAAGTCATATGAACTCTCATTTGGGAGTTGATTTACTTTCTGCTGATATTGCAGCAAAACCTACCTCCCACTGGCAGAGGCATCATTTCTCTTCTGTCAGGTTGTGATTGACCTCTCATGTGTCTGAGAAACATAAATATTGTATAGAACATTCCTTGGAGCCCACATTTTCTGAGGCACACAGCACTCTATAAATGAACCAAGTGTGTGTGTGCATAGATCACAGCAAGACATTATACTCTGTGTTGAAGGGTGGCCCAGGGCAGCAGCTGAGACTGGGTCTCAGTAGTGCAGATAAAGCAGAAAATTCAAACAGGGAAACTAGAGGATAGAACAAATAATTTTTGCAAAAGTTCCAAGTATGGTTAAACACCTTAATGGGTTTTCAAAGTGCATGAAAAGGAGGTGGATTGTCTGCAAGATGTGCAGTGACAAGATTCTTTGTATTTCACTGTCTTTCCCCCCTCTGGAAGTGTTCAAAACCAGGTAGTATGGGGCTTTGAGCAACCTGGTCCAGTAGAAAGTGTCCCAGCCCATGGCAGGGAAGTGGGGACTTGATGGTCTTTAAGGTGCCTTCCAACCCAAACATTCTGTGATTCTAGGAAAATATCATTTTAACTAGTTAGCTTTTCTGGAAAGGAGAACTCACATGTTTATTATTTGAAGAGCTTGGAAGTTTACCCTGCTGTTGCTGTCACAGCTACTTAAGCTGCCACTGTTGTTGCTGAAAGATTTTATCCATGTGCCTCACATTCAGTAGAGAAGCCAAGGCCAAAGTTAGAGCATTTCTGGGTAGACACCCCTGGATCTGGTCTATGTCCTGAAACACCTAGAAAGATAATGGATTTTCTTCCTGTGAAGGAATTCCAGCCCTCAGCCAGATCATACCTGTTTTGCACTGACATCCAGGAGCCTGAGGTGCCCAAGGTGTGGTACAGAACACCAGTATCCAGGTGTACACTTTGAGCACAGCTGCTTCTCTCCAGCACCTTGGGTGTGCACAACATTGTTGAACACAACCTCACATTGAACCCAGACTGGGAGGCTCATGTTACTGCAACAGGATCCTGCAATGACAACTTTCTGCTTCAATGATCTAGAGTATCTAGGGATTTATCCTTGTCTGATAAGTGACATCCCTCTAAAGTGATCTTGACAGATCACACGGAGTCAGTGTAGTAGAGTATCATGAACAGGGCAGTGTGCTGTATGTAGTGGAAACTGAGAGCTTCATTAAACACGAGACAGTCATTTAATTAAAGCAAGTCAGACATGCAATCCAGGTGACAGTGGGAATGCAACTACCCTGGCAACTTAGGCACTGACTATGCCGTTTGCTGAGGCCTGATTCAAGATCTCAGACATATTTTCAAAACAGCATCACCCCCAGAGGAGCTTCCCCTACAGAGGAGAGCTGGACATCAGAAGAAGCCTACAAGTGGTCATCTAAGTGCAGACGCTCTGATCTGGAGCTGAATCCCACTCTGCATGCTGACATTTCAGATGGCCATGAGGAGGTGGATTGAACCCCTTGATGTCATGTCCTGACTGGTGTCTTCTGGCTTCAGGTTGTAACATCCCAGCTGGCTATTTTGTTTGTGAAGTTGATGCTGATATGCACAGCCTGTGCCTGCAGCTCCCTCCTCTTCTCTGGTCTTTTGTTGGAGAATCCAGCACACCCGTTTGCAGTAAGTGACATTCTAGATGAGTTTAGCTCCTTGTTAATCCTCTGTAATGCTGATCTCACAGGAATGTATGCACTAATAATGGACAGTTAGTGGGCTGTCTAAAATTGCTTAGGTTCCTTTCAAGGATGAAGTTTGCAAGAATAACAAAAGCTGAAGCAAGTCAAAAGGTTAGGAGCAGTGGCAGTTTGCCAAATGACACTATTTCCTCATGGAAAAACTGGAAGTAGTATGAGTAAATAAGAAAACTCCTGGCTTTTACTTTTTAGCTTCTTAGAACTTGGTCTGAAGACAGCAGTGTGCCCTGCTTTGGTTTTATTACACTTGCCTCTTACCTGGAGAATTTGTTGGCCTGTCAAGAAAAACATGTAGATGAGGCACTATTGAGTTTGCACAGCTCAATACTCAACTTTCTGACACAAAAGCACAGAGGCACTTGCTTCCCCTGGATTCTCTTTTTCTTGTATTTGATAATTCCACCCAGCTTTCTAAGATAGGAAGTTTAGCATCTGGTGAAGCTCACTAGTTCCTAGAGCTTAAGGGTGAATCAATACACAAACCCCTTGTAGCGTCCTGACCCTAGTTATCGGTTTGTCCTCTACCACTGCAGAGAATAAACATGATAAATAGACAAGATGAACATTTGGAAGAGCATGTTCACACCATGCACCTCAAACTTCCACTCAAACATGATTAAATGTAGGACACACTTTCCAAAGTATACTTGTCTCTAATATTTGGTTTAGTACCCCACTGATTTGGTGATTCAGTTTCAAAAAAAGAATAAAACTGAAAATCTGTGTCCTGACAGCAATAAGATTGACATTATCTGCTCGTCCAAATGAAGAAACTCTGCAGGAAAACCAAGTAATTAAGAACTATGTCTCCTTGCTGCACAACACAAAATCGTGGAGCTGCAGACAGAAAACCAACCAGACACACAGACACAGGGTACCTTTGTCAGTGGATGAAATCAAGGTAGGTGATGATGGGAAGATAAGGCAGGAAGAGACTACCATGGGAGCTGCAACCAACACTGACCACCAGATGAGCTGTAAAATGCTGGGACTTGAGCAATGTGCTGTTCCTTATTGGTGAGGTGGCCCTAACAGGGTCCTCCAGAGTGGCTGAGCAGTGGCTGGGTCCATCTCCAGAGGGTTCCCCATACCTAAGCACCTTGAAGCAGTGAACAAACTGTCTCCTCTGCTGACTGAATATGGTGGCATGCTCACTCTCAGACTGCTTCTGCTTGGAGAAGGGCAGAGATGCCACTGCTTTGAGGGATCCTGGGCATCACCATTGACCAGACTGGTTTTTGGTGGTCATGGCAGCACTCCGACTGTCTTGCATGGAGGGTTCAGGAACATTCAACAATGAAGCTGCTGTTGTTCTGGTAGAGCTGCTTGTTCAGGGCTAAAAGAAAGTGACTCACTCATTGAACTGCAGAGTTATATCCCAGGAAGGGAAATTGGAGTCTCTTTGACATGGTATCAATAAAAGGGCTGGGAAGCTAAGGGGATCAGCTTGTCCCGTGAGTCTGTAGGCTGAGTGAGCCCTCAGCAAAAAATGCCAAACAGCCTTTCATTTCCACGGTGGAGAATGATGCTTGGAATATCAATGGGAGGAAATAAGGATGTTGGTGGAAATGGTCCTCCCGGGGGGAAGCTCTTGGGACAGGTCCTGAGAAAAGTTCGGCATCCTAAAAAGGGATCTGTGAGAAGGAGGAGACAGCAAGAGAAGACAGGGGAAGGTGGCCAGAGGAAGAGACTTCTCCTCATGGAAACTCGGGACCCCTTACTGACCCTCATCCTGCTGGGAATAACAGAATGGTTTGGGTTGGAAGAGATATTAAAGATCATCCAGTTCTAACCCCTCTGCTATGGGCAGGGACACCTCCCACTAGACCACATTGCTGAAATCCCCATCCAATCTGGTATTGAACACATCCAGTGATGGAGCATCCACAACTTCCCTGGGGAACCTGTTCCAGTGTCTTACCACCCTCAGAGCAAAGAATTCCTTCCTAATATCTAATCTAAATCTCCCAGCTTTCTTTCAGATACTGGAAAGTTGCAATTAAATCTCCGCAGCTCCTTCTCTGCTCCACACTCAACAACTCAAATTCTCTCAGCCTATCGTCCCAACAGAGGGGTTCCAACCCTCAGATCATCTTCATGGCCCTCCTCTGGACTCACTCCAACAAATTCTTCTGATGCATCACAATGGGACAATGGGAGAGAGATAGGCCGAGTTACACCAGGATATGACAGACTGAGACATTTTGCTTAAGAAGCTTCTGGATTTCCAGAGCAGTCAGCATGCCCTGGATGGGTTTTGTGGCTGATGACGTGATACTCGAGAACCACAGCAAATTATGGTGAATTAGAAGAGCAACCATTATCTGTTTGCCTGTTGCAATGGCTTATTGATTTACTATGCCAGTAACTCAGCAAGTAGAGATAGGAGGAGCAATAGGAGAGACTTGAAAAAAATGTCCCTTTTTAAGAAAAAAAAAAAAAAAGGAAGAGGCAAGAGAGTGCCTGTCTTCCAGTTATAAACTTTAACTGCTCTTTGATGTCACATGCCTGCTTAAGAAGTTATTAATCCTATTAAATACCGAATAAAGACAGTATCTGCCAAAGGATATGAGCTGCTAATAAACTGTAATAACTAATTACAGTCACCCATTTATTTTCACTTCACTTTAAGTTAAATGTCTTGGCTACTTAATTGTGTACAGCAACTCCCTCCCGCCACAGCAAGAGGCAAGTGTGCCAGAGAGAGCCTGGGTCTGGTGGTGGAACATGGATGTCCTGGGGTGCTGGGAGAGACTCCAGCACTAATTACCTGCAGAGGCTTCACCAAATTAAGTGCAAATGGTTTTTTAAAGGCCTTGAAATTGTTCCGAACAGCCATGGAAAATGAGATTTGTAAGTGTGAAGGAGGCTGGGGAACAGCCTTGAGATGCACATGTGGAGGGATTGCTTGCTTTCAGTGAAGGTCTTCCTGGCATTGACAGATGGACCCAAGGTACTTCTCCTTTGTTGGGAGCCCCCACAAGGTGCCTGGGAGTCTTCCACTCCCTCACTGATGAAGCTGTGCTGGGCAAACTTGGGGCAACAGCTGCTTACAGTCTGGGGAACAGGACAGCACCATGAAATGCTGCCCACCAGTCCTTCTGGAGTGGTTACCTGATTACAGAACTCTGCGATTTCCCACCAGAGGTGGGAAGAGAAGACCTACCCCTGTTGCCAGGGCCTTCAGTGTACCAAAAGATGATAATTGTCCTTTCCACCCTCATGTGGGACCTCTTCCCCACATATCCGTGGACCCAGGAGATCCTGAGCTATGCTGTGGGTAGTTTTGTGTCTGGTCTTGTTTTTACATTGTCCTATCTTGTTGATGTGGCTTCCTGGACTGACTCTGGAGTGGTTCTTGTGACTCTGAACATCTCTGATGACCACAGGACAGTTGACTGAGCCTGATGCAGCTGTGGGACCTGTTCTGCTTGCCTCGCTTGGATGTTGTGGGCCTGTGTTCCCCCATTCAGGATACTGTCCCTGGCTGCCTAGATGCCAGTCCTGGCTCCCAGATTGTTGCCCCTGGTGGGTGGCCCACACACTGCTACACACTGGCAGTTGCAGACAGCTCTGGGCTCCAGAAAACAGCTGGTGAGGCCTTGCCCTAATGTCAGAGCAGGCAGAACCCTCCAAAATTCCTAACATGGACTTTATTTGTGGAGTGTGACCGTCATGAGTACCATTGCCTTTTGTGTGCACCAGTGGGTGTTCACAAGAGTACTGCCAGTCAGCTGCAGAGTTTGCGGGCACCAGGATAAGGTGCAGGATGTAGACCAAGGCACTATCTCCACAGGACTGACCACAGGCTAAGGTGAGAATCAAGCAGCAGCCCAGGTGCTGGCAAAGCCTGCACCATCTGTGGCCTTTACCCATGACTGACCTTCATGCCCTCATCTTCCCAGCTCTCCATCATCCTGTATTACTACAGGGTCCAGCAGCTCCAACAGTCCCTGTTAGGAGGGCAGGAATAAGTCATATCCTTTTCTGGTGAGGATGATGACCTCCTGGACCCCTAGGGTGGGGAGCAGATGGGTGACTTTCCTGTTACAACACTTCTACCGGAGTGGGGAGGAAGGGTCGTGCTGACCCTGTTAGAATGGGAGAATACAAGAGCTCAAGATCTGATCTTTTCCTCTGCTGAAGAACACTTTTCCATACCTGTTGTAAGGCTTGGCATGGTGTAGAAAAGCTACAGTCTTGACTGGTTACAGTCCAGCTCAAGTCCTGCAGGTGAGTCAGAGCAGGCTGACAGATACCAGCTTGAGGCAGGGAACAGAGCTGGGAGGACATGGGAGCACCATCAAAGTGGCAAAACGGCTGAGATAGCTTGGGCTGAAGCGCAAGAGAGTGGCAGCCTGGATGTGGAGCTCAGGGAAGGGTCTCCTGAGCTGGGATTGTATCAGCTAGAGACTAGCACATTCCTTTGCTTCCTAGTTACCTTGAAATCACCCTGAACTTGTGACAAAAAGTTAGGGTAAAAATAAAGTGTAATTAGAAAGTCCAAATATAGGTAACCCAGTTACAGTGTGTTCAGAGAGCCTTGAGAAGTCTCTTCCTCCACTAGGCAGCATTCAAGCTGTCAGAACATTTGACCAATACCACCCTGGGGGATCAGGCTTTCATGCAAGAGCTCTTCATCATAAAATTTCCTCCACAGAAAAAAGATTGAGGCTTGGGAACATGTATCATCTTCATACATACACTCCCTTGAAGTTTCTAAGTCCTTCTTCTGTCCTCCCCAAGGATTTCTGTTAATGATGTAGCCTGAAGCACTCTTTGAAGTTCCCAGAGAATGGAATATGGAGCCATCCTCAAAATGGGGGATGAGAGGCATCTTCTGTGGTGTAGGTGTCTACAATGCAGGTATCTCTGAACACATTGCCTTTGACTCCCTTTGACTCCCTTGAGTCACTTAACAGACATGAGCATTTCTAGGGTGTGACTCTGACCTATACAGGCAAACAATGGCTGTTGGTTTGTATATCAAGATCTACAGCATGGCTGGGTGGATGCCAGACTCACCTTTCACAGAGGGCTGCACATTTTGACACGGGCACTGCTCATCTACATCACAGCACTGACAAGTTGATAAATAGTCTTCTGGGCTGATGGGAAGTTTGGCATGCTCCAGGTTTGGAGGGATACCATGAGAACCTTTCTGTTCAAGAACAGTTGTGCTTCTTTACTCACTGTAACTTATGTCACAAACCATTAGCTTGCTCAAAGTCCTAAATTTTATGTTATGTCTAAATGGGGAAAACAGCAAAGAACATAAGCTCTGGCAAGATAAATGTAAAATCATAATAAGGCAGGCCAAGAAATATTTTGAGGAACAACCTGTTAACAGTATAAAAGATACTAATAAAACCTTCTGAAACACAGCAGCAGCAGGAACATTGCCAGAGAGTCTACAAGGCCAGTCAATGAGTGAGGCATGAAAGGAACAGCTCAAGGAAGATAAGGTTAAAGAAGGAAAGTTTAAATGAATTCTTCATATTGATGTTTGCTGCGGAACTGCTTAGGGAAATTCTAGCAGTGGAACTTTTCTGTATGGGATAGGAATTGGAGGAGCTGTCTCAAAGTAATGAAATGAGTAGTTTCAAATCCCCATTAGGGGTTGGAAGTGGCAGGCTCATGGGTAAATATGATAAAAAGTAAAGACACCTGCATAGCATTTATCAGGAGAAGTGGTGTCTTGCAAACCCATTAGTGCCCCGTAAAGGCGTAACCAAGCATGTGTAGAAGGGTGACTTGATTGATGCAGTGTACATAGACTATCCAAAATTTTTAACAAGATCAAATAGAAGTAGGCATAGAACTAGGAAAATACAGAGAAGAAGAAGAATACTCTGATCTCCATAGGAGAAACTGAAGGGAACTCTTCCATCAGGAAAAGTAATGTCCTGGGAGATACAATAAGAGCCCTCAAGATACTAAGTGACACAAACCAGATCAGTAGGGAATAATTAGCCTCTTTCTTATAACCTAAATCCAAGAAGGAATAATTTGTAACAAATGTCAGCAAGTTAGAGAAAAGAAAAAGGTGTAATTTCCATTCAACTTATAATGAAACTGTGGAACTCTTTACTACAAGATACAGTGAGCACTGAAATGGTACATAAATTCACACAACAATTAAAAAACTATGAAGACCTTTTAAAAGCAATTTATAATCCCTCATTCAGCAACTCCCTGAGTTGCAGACTGAAAGCAAAGAGGAGGGCACAGAGGAAGGCTTGTCTCATACTCTAAGTATGTACTCTGGTTCTTTCTAGACATGGGATACAAGGTTAGATGAGTTATCCTTCAAACCCAAGGCAGACTTCTTTCCTCCTTGTCTTGCTTCAGGCCCCTGACAACTGAGCTGATGAATAGCAACTTGGTGTGCAGGAACCACAAGCTTGGAAACCAGTCCTTAAAGCAGCCTCTTCAAGATTCGCTTGCAGAATTTTTTCTTAAGAATAGGAAATTAATTCAGATTGCTGAAAAACTGCAGAAATTGTACACTAGTCTAAAACAGAAACAGTCAGTAATGGTCATGAGATTCACCCTAGATGTGCTCAGCAAATTCTTCATGTGGATGTTGCAGTGACTGAGACTTCAACAGTTTTGCCTTCCACATGCTGAGCCCCATCAGTGGCAGTTTTGCCCACCCTGTGTATGAGGTGAGAGGTATAGCCAATGCCCTGAATGTCTTCTGTATCAGCTGTTTTGATCTCCTAGTGAACACTGCTGATCCAATCTGAACAACTGGGCCAAATTTTATGTGATGAGATCTCTGCAGAAGCATGTTCATTGCCCTCTGATACTGAGTTTCTTTGATATTGACTTTCTTTGATACCTCTGTAAGGAAATCCAAAGTGTTTCCTACCACTTTGCATAGCAGATAAGGACCATAAAGCTCCAGAGATGTTTGGACATCATGGATAGAAGTGGATTTGCACAAGAACTCAGATAATTGGAAATGTGCTCAGGTTATTTTCCAAGGAAAATAGAGACTTCTGATTTAGTTCTGAGTTCTTCTGAGGGAACAAAATTATTATTATAGTCATGTGTGTCAGTTTTAGTAGCACTGAAAAAGTTGAGTTCAAGCCTCTTTTTTCATCAGCTTTACAGTATAATCCACTGACAGATGTCTTTTTGAAATAAACAATGGATTGATGAGAGCAAAAATTCAGCATGACTAGAGCCTTCTGGTGGGTAGATGCTGGACTTATATTCACTTTACTCCATGAGCAAAGGGGAATGCTACAATGCAGTGGTTGCAGAACCATTCTGTGCTTTATTACTTCTGAAGAGACAGAAATTATTTTTGTGATTTCTTTTTTGTTGGTTGTCATTGTTTTGCTAAAAGGGCTCAAGCTTTGCTTTCCACTGCATGAAGAACCTCTGCCTAAAGTGGTTACTCAAATTGTTTCTTACTAGCTTCATCCAATGACTCCTAGCTCCTCTGCTGTAGACACAGAAATCAGATCTTGTCCACTCCTCTAGGTAGCTCTGGCTTTTAGAGCTATCTAATGCAATTTGCTCTTTTACAGCCTAGTAAATCCCAGGCTACCCAAATGTTATAGGTACGGAAGCCTTCCTTCATCTTTCATCTTCTCTGTTGCTCTTTGAACTCCTTCCAATTCTGCTGTAATCCCTCTTACATAAATACAGGAGCTCTCTCCCATGCCACAATGACCAGCCCAGAGCTCACAATTTTACATGTGAATTTAAGATTTTTCCTCAAGCAGATGACTCTACAATTACTTACACAGAATTTCAGCAGCCCTTTTGCTGATCAATTATCAAGTTCTTCTGTAACTCTCACTATTTAGCCCTTGCTCATTACCTCAAATAAACCAATATCCCTTGAACAACCAATACCATAGAATCACAAAGTTGTTTGGGTTGGAAGAGACCTTTAAGATTGAGTCCAACTGTTAACCCAGCACTGCTAAACCATCATTAAACCATGTCCCTCAATACCACATGTACATATCACCAGCAAATTTCACCTCAGTATTCAACTGTTTTTCTGGGTTCTATAAAACTATGTTTGTGAAAACCAGGATGGATGAGGGACCAAACTGAGATTTCATAAAACTTACGCAGAAATGAGGACTTGTCACCTAGAGATGAGGCACTTGGGAAAAGGTGGAATCATTTGTCACCCATGTTGTATTGGCAGTAAAGCCCCACAAAGTCAAAAGAAGGAGGAATTCATAGCTGAGATACCAACATGCAGGTTCGGTGTTGCTAGAGGCAAACATGATCCTGGGCCAGATTTGAACTTTTTGCCAGAGGCAGAGCTGTCCCTATCTCTTTTCCATTCCCCAGCCTCTATCTGTACTGCTCTGACAGACTTTGTTTGGCAGGAGTTGATAACTGTTGTTTCACATTTGAAAACTTAATTTGCTATATTTCATGTGTGTAGAAGTGGAACGTCTCATTAAAATCAATCTCTGGCACAAAGAGTTTGAAACAAACAGTCAGTGGGATATTACAAGAATCAATTACTCTCCTTTGTCAATGAGCTCCAAGCAGGGAACGGTGCGTTTGGTCTGTGACAGTGATAATTCACAATCAGGATTATGAAAACCCCTCTAGCTGCCTTCTGCCACAAAACAAGTTGTCAGTGGAGGTTTTAGTGACATGGGAAGCTCAAAAAACAGAACTGATCGAAAACCGTCAGGTTTTGCCAGCGGAAATTTCTAAGTGAGACAAAATTGTCAAATGCTCCCGATTTAAGTTTCCAGGCAGCAGCTGGAAACCAAAATCAACACTTTTCTTTTGGAATAGGATGTGGAGGTTTTTTTCTGTTTTCAAACAAAAAAGTTCAGGTTTTATGTTGTATCCTCCGTGTTTCTCTCAGTGAGAAAGCCACGGAAACAACAGAATCAGGGAGAGCAACCTGAAGAAAAAACAATGTTTCCACTCATAAAAAGAAATGTTTCAAATAACTTCTCGTCCCTTTTGCATTTTTGAGAGGCTGAAAAATTCTCTTTGCAAGAAGCACTTTCTTCATAGTCACAGTGACAGAAAGTAGAGGATAATACTCTCATTTTCTATTTGAAACAAAGCAAAAATGAAGATTATGGGGAAAAGAAAATCTATTAAATATTTTGCTTGGCTTCTCCCACCAGCATTTTCAGACGAAAATACATAGAATGGAAATTTTTATTAGCCACAACTTCTAAAGAAATAGTTTTTAACAAATCCCTCAAATCAAAACAATGATGACAATAAAAACCCAGAAGTCATTTCTCATAAATAAAATCTAGTCTGTACGAAGAGCTGGGTCTGTAAAACCAGAATACAACCCAACAGAGTATGCCTTTGAAAAGAAAAAAAATATATTTTAAAATCTACTGATTGATTGCTGCTGTTGCCCAACCCTAAGAAGCTCTGGCACTGCGAGGGAGTGGGTCTAGGCTGGACCACCTCTGTTTGTTGGGTTAATTAAGCAGCGTGGTCTGGAACCACCAACAGAGCCTGGAGCCCAATGAAGGCTGTGGTTACCCTATCAAAGTGCTGCCACCTTATTTGTCCTAGTCCCATTTTCTTTTCCTGCCACCTCTAGTGCATTGCAGACTTATTTTGCCACCTCATCCCTCCACCCTCCAGCTCTTCATGTCTCCTACTCCATTTTAGTCTTTCCAAGGCTTCATGCATGCCTCCGTTTCTCCCACCTAGCTGTCCCGCCCCATCTGCCCCTTTCTAACACACAACACACCAGCTCCCCCAGGTTGTTCTCTGTCCTCTTCTCCCCATGTCCTCTCCCACTGCTAACTCCTGCACTCTGAACACCTGCCCTCTCTCCCACCACACATCTCCTCCTCATGGACCATGTATTTATGAAACAGCAGATTTTTCTGTCCCAGTTAGAAGGCAGAATTGTGTTCCCCCTCCCTTATCCCCTGGTTTCCCAGGTAGAGAGGTAAATAAGGAAGGCAGGGGTAATGAAAACTTTGCACCGATTGAAAATTAACAAAATTAAATATATTATTTAACAGGGAACAGAAAGGAAGAAGGGTAGGGGTTTGAAAGGGAACAGAAAGGAAGAAGGGTAGGGGTTTAACAGGGTAAGGGTTTATAATAGCAACAAAGCGAGGAGGATTAAACTTCCAAATATACAAAACCCAAATGTTGTGCTGAGGCTCCCTGGTGCTGGATCTCGCTGGATTGAGGTGGATTGAGATGGATGCACAATCCTTGGACGTGGATGGAGGCAGGGAAGAGTATGTAGATCAGGCCCAGGTCTCCAAGATGGCCACGGCCATGTGCAGCACAGGGAAACCACAAGCAGCAGAGCAGCGTGGGTCCGGGGGAAGAGCAAAGGAGCAAGAGAGAGAGGCGTGTCCTCTCGCCCCTTTTATAGACTTTGGCAGGAAGTCCCAAAGACAGGAAGAGGGGATTGGGAATAGAAAAGGAGTACGCCCCTTTCATTCAGGCTTACCCCTGGTCTTGGGTTTCAGATTTCCACCCACCAGGAGCAGCAGGTTTCAAACAATTACACAGATTTTTCTCCTCCTGATGTGTTTGGGCTCGTCACTGGTGGCAGCATAAGGCAGGAGCATGTGTGCCCACCTTTCTGTCACACTTTGGTTGCTGGACACATGTTGGCCACAGCATGATGTATTGAGCTGACAGCAACATTCTTGGGACATTGACTCTTTTAAGTGAAGGGTTTGTTGTCTGCCTCAGAGTGGCCTCTGATGTTTTCTTTTTGGATTAAGCATTCAGCTCTAATAGCTGCAGAAAAATTACTAACTCTGAGCTTGACAGTATCACCCTGGGACAATAATTGTGATGTTCAGAAACAAAGCAGCAGGCAGCACAAGCTGCTGTGAGCCTGGGCTTTGCTTTTTCCTGCTCACGGCTGCAGCTGCTGTAATTCAGCTACTGCTAACTGGGCCATACTGAGGAGAATTCAGCCTGTGCCTAGTGCCCACAGGAGCCAGGACCCTCATGAAGCCAGGTCAGGGAAGTCTCTGGTAATGTAGGTGCTATGTGTCCTGAGGCCACCACTGTCCTTTGCACAGTCATGAATGGAGTTGTCTGACAGCAGATATTTCCTGTGGCTGGAGGACACTGCTGGATCTGTTTCCTTCACAGTTTTAGAGTTCACCATGGTCCTGCAACTGTAAGGTCTGTTCACCCTAAAGGAGAGTCATTCTTGAAGCAGTTACGTGGGTTTTAGTGGAGTTTTCCCTGAAAAACAGAGAATGTCTTCACAGAGGCATCATAGGTCAAGGTCCTTCTGGACAAGGTCAGTGGGATTTGAGATCCTAGTTGCCTCCCGTAGATATAGACTTTCAGCATCACAGAATCAGTTAGACTGGAAGGGACCTTTCAGGGTCATTAAGTCCAATCCCTCCCTGCTTAAGCAAGGCCAGCTACAGCAGGCTGTCCAAGACTCTGTCCAGTTAGGTTTTAAATATCTCCAAAGGTCTAACCCTCAACATTCTGTGATTCTGTAGAGAATCCACAACTTCGACCCTGGGCTTTGGGCGTGAAGACTTTGATCGCTT
>NW_008615422.1:0-33782 GCF_000691845.1 Merops nubicus
GAATTGCCTGTGTGGGCAGACGGAGCTTCCTGACTTGAAGGCTTCTTGGAAGGGAAACCGTTTCATAATGAAATGATAAATTAAAGACATACCAGCCTGGTTCGCTTCAAAACAGCTCCTGCGAGAGCTCAGGCAGTGCACCATTATCCTCCCGCGCAGAATGAAAATAAATTGCATCCTGACAGGATTCTCCGTAGCGGAGCGTATCCTTCCCCCCAGCCTTCCTCCCTGCACGGCTCGCTTTCCTTCCCCCCTCCCCCTGCCCCCTCCCCTGCTATTTGCTGCCCTCTCATCTGTCTTTTGCAGCCCCCTCTAACCAACGAGCAAAGGAGCGTGGTGGTGGAGATGGTTTGCTGAGCGCCCTCCTTTTCCCGTGGAGCAGGCAGCTGTTTCAGGCCCTGCTGTGCTGGCTGGCACAGGAAGGGCCCTGGGTGTAAGGTGCAGAAATGGCACAGGGCTGCCCTGAAAATCGGGTGCTGCTGCAGTCGTGGCAAGGAGAAATTAAGGGTATCAGTGGTTTAAGTTGGTGCCTATAATAAGGAATGTCTTGGCGTGGTCGAGAAAATAGCCGGGAGGAAGGGTTGCAGATATCTATTTCCTGTTAAATAAGAGGAAAAAGGGACCTTTGCTCCATCCCAGCCAAGACACAATGGAGGGAGGGCATCCCCAGAGAGCTCAGGCTGTTACAGCCGAGTTTTCAATAGGCACAAACCAGCTCGTGTTGTTTCCCTGCTCTGCACTGTCTCAAGCTGTTGAGAAACGAAGGCGAGCGCTTGTGGGTCTGTGTGCCCTGAGGGATGCCCACAGCTACGAGCCCAGAGCTTCGACTAGACTCCTTGGGTGGCTGAGCACGTTGTGCAGCCAGATGGAACAGACCATTTCAGGTGGCATAGGGCTGGGAGGAGCGAACAAGCAGGAGTTTTGTGTCACCTTTCTGCTCAACTACAGCATCTGTGAACCTGATGAGCGATTCTGCTCGCAGTACCTAGTTCCAGGGTGAGCTGGTGTGTACTGCTGCAAGTGTGCCATCAGTATTTTCTTTTCTTCCATAAGAGAAGACTTTCATTCCCTGCCTCCTGTTTGGCTGGCAATTAAAGCTGCTTTAATTCTTTGCCAGAATCCCCTGACCTGGTGAGCATTATGTGCCTTGTTCTTCCAAGGAGGCCTTACCCCTTTCCATTGCTTAGAGACTTACTCCCAAGTTTTGAAACACTCAGATCTCCAGCAGAACATCTCATGATTTTATAGTGAGTGTTGCAGTTTGGGTTATTTTTTTTTTTTAAAAAAAAAATGCATCTGCTGGAGTCGCACAACAGAGAAAGAATTTGTATTTTTATTTGTATTTGGTTTATTTAGTTATTTATTGTATTTTATTTGAAACACGTTTCTGCCCTGCATGAAGAGAAGCTAGCAAAGGTGATTCACAAGGCTCAGAAGTCACGTGGAACAGACCCCAAAGAAAAATATATGTGTGTGTGATTGTATATATATGATATATTTTTTATAGCTTTGCCAGTTTTTGCCTTCCCTTTGTTGTGATTGGCATACCATCCCACAGCACGTGCCCACAGTGCACGACAGCACTGAAGGCAAGTCTGACACCCTACTGTGGCCAGGGCTTTCTTACATTGATCCAAAGAAGTGGTGCTGCTGATTAAATGGAAGTTAGGACAGATCTATCTGGAGAAGCCTGCACTAGGGATGTGCCAGCCTCAGAGCTACAGCTTACAGGAGGTCCTCAGAGAAACACACTCCTGCTGTATGTTACTAGACTCTCTTCTTCATTAAGGTGTATCATTGGGTTGACAATGAAGCACTTCAGAGCAGAGGGATCCTCACCATGACTTGCATTTTGAGGTGCACTCTGTCCTGAACCAATGCAGGTAGTGCTGGAAATACTCAAAAGACAATGCTGAATACAGTTTTAAGTAGTACTGGTTTTAAGAAGACAGTTTCTGTAGTCAAGGTATAGATAAGAGAGGACAGTATGGAAAAACCTACTTTGTTTTAAATCTATTTTGTAAGACACCTGGGAATTTTTGCTTGCAGTGCTATAGCTTGTGAAGATGGGTTCTCAAACAGCTTCCATGCCAGGTTACAGTGCCTGTTGAGCTTGGGAGGGCTTAGAGGCTGAACTGCCAGCATTTGCCTAACGTGGATGACCTGTCTTGGCTGGAGCCTCGTGTGGGACGTTTGAAAGACTTACTGTTCAGCCTGTTTCAGTTTGCTGAGCTGCAAGGCACCCCAAAGTGTACGAGGCAATCTGACTACAAAGGGGGGGTAAACACCGGGCTCAGGACTTTTATGCTGTCACCACCTTTTGATAACATTAAATTAATGATTCAAATCAACGTACCACATACTGTTTGCACAAGTTGCTTCTCTTTCTGCCCTTGCTAATGAATTTTGTTCAGCTGATCTCCTAAAGAAGCTTCATTGCATTTTATTAATTCCCTGCATCTTTTTTAGGGTGATGTGTGCCTCTCTTTGTGTACTTAACACCTCAACTAGTTCTGGGATTTGCCATCCCTCTTTCCCAAGCTATGAACTCCCAATATCTCATCCTTCCCCCCAAAGAACACAGAACTCATTTCTGTAGCCTTTTTTTTTTTTTAGTAGAAACTAAACATAATTACCTCTAATCTACTCAGAACTAAACTCTAGGTGACATCCTGCAATGGCAGCAACTGTAGCCACGCCAGGAGGAAATCTGAGTGGGAGAACAATTGTTGAGCTGCACGTAGGACAGAATGGTTCACCAGGTTTTTTTTTGGTCACAGAAGTTTGCATTGTTAATCAGGTGCCACTCCAGGCTCACTCTTCAGCATAATGATAGTGAGTTCCAGTAACATGCGGGTGGAAGGACACTTAATTTGTGCTGTTTTTTTACTGCTTTAAATGTACACACTGTTTGTTCTTGGCATGATATCAAAAGAGTGCTGGAAGGAAATTAGGTAGAAAAAGGACATGAAAATCACAACTGCATGACTGATCTCTAAGGGTATTGTTCCTACTTCCATGTGGAAAGCCCAAAGATTCCTAGTAGACATTCCTGCCGGGTTGGCTGAAGTTGGAAATCTTGTATTTTACTTCTGGCAATAGTGGGTCAGTAGAGATTTCTCTAATCAGCTAAGAACCAACAATGATAGAGTTTAAATAAATTGAAGGCCATTATTCCTATCACAGGAATAACTCCAACAATGCAAAATCTTTGAGGACAAAGGAAAGACCAGAGAGGTGAGGTAGGATGCATCTTATTACTCTGCTCTTGCAGGTGACATTCTAGGGCCTTACCTTGAGCTCTGTCCCACTGTATAGCAAGTATTTCTACTAGAAGTGAGAAAGCTGGAGATGGTGAGGGGTATAGTATGTGTCCCCACTCCAAAACAGTTAATTTCATTACATGTTTGTCTGCTTTTGTGTAATTTCTGGAACACTTAAGTCTCATCCATAGGTGGCTGGCATTCAGCCTCTGTTTTCCTTGGATCAGCTAAGTTTCCATCTTCTGATCACACCGACTTGGTCCACTCCAAATCTCTGCTTGTGGGGTGCTTATACCAAAACTCTATCTTTTCTATCATTACACTGCCTGCTTCTCCTACAGTGCTGTGTGCAATACGTGCCACGGTTTTGAAAGCTCAGCAGATTTGGTGTTGGAGAAGTTGGGGAAGGAATATGTGAGCCAAAGATCATTTCAAGGTAGCCGTTCTTTGGATTCTTCTACTGCTTTGACTGGGAGGCTGTCAGGAGAGTAACTGGTGTTTTATCAAGCTGGATCTCATCCTGATTGCTTGCAATGCTTCCTTTTTCACCTCAGTGTAATTTACAATCACAGATCTACTGCAGCAAGAAATGTTAACAGGAAAAAAACGTAAACACTCTGACTGTGCTTAACTTCCTCTAAATATCTATATGTTTGTGTTAAGGGAGTTATTCAATTAAGAATAAAATAAAGCTTTCCAGTGAACCCTGGGAGAGCCTAACTTTGAGACAGGTTCACCTCTGGAGGATCCGGGGGGATGGAGGATGACGTGTGCAGCAGTGCTGGTTGGTGTGTTGCCCAAGCTGTCACTGTGACAGCATTTGAACATGGCATCAGGCAGCTCTCCACGGGCTGTGTTTACTTCCCAGGAGAAAGTGGATTGGCACAGAGAACCCCGAGGTGGAAAGTGAACATCACGGACACCAATTTCCTCTCTCACACAATCCCTGTTTAGGGGTTTTCAAGTCTTGTGCTTGATTGTATGTGAAAATGCTTAACTCCTTAACTGCTGAGGGATGTAAGGTTTTTCTCCAGGAAATCTGTCTCTCAGTATTTGAACAAACATTACTTGAAGAGAAAGAGTGAAAAAAGATGCAGCTCCCCATATACCTTACTTTAGTGAAGTGTCAATAACGCAGGGAATCAATACACTGCTTTGTTTAGTAGTGAAGACCTGAATTAAAATTCAGCATAAGGCACAGATAAGACAGATGAAGTCAGACTCCTCATAATCTTTAGTAATTTGTGTTTTTTTTCAATGATGCTCTTAATTTTTTCCAGAGCAGGTGTCAACCAGCGTGCAGCTAAGAAAGGCATATTGACAGCAGGTTTACTTTTTCAATGATCTTGCAAAGCCTTCTTGGAAATAGTTCAGAAGACTGCCTGAAATCCACAAACTAGAATTTGAAAAGGAAGTATTTGTCCTTTCCCCACAACACCTTCTCAGTTCAGTATCCTTGAGACTGTAGCAGGATGGCAGGAGTTGTGCCAGGCTCACACTGAAAAAAGTAGTCTCAAAAACATCCAGGCTGAGAGCTGGAATACTTGAAACCATAATTACCTGAATATCCTTTGTCCATTTTACACATGTCAGAGATTCAACACTGCCTAGCTACCCTAATGTGGCCAAAAGTCTCTGATTTAAATGTTTTTGGAGATGGAAAGTTAGCCTTTCTCAAGCAGGCGAAGAGATGTCATCTCTCTTCAAGCTGACACCAATAGCTTATACCTGCAAAAAAACTGTAAGGGACACAAAGTGATGTTTTTCTTAGGGAAATTTCCTTTCTAAGGAAGTTAGTCATGTAAAATAATTATTAGTATTTTTAAATCCAGTATGAGTCGAGGGAGTGCCCTGATTACGCATTTCCTGGAAAAGGCCGTTGGTGACATACCATTGACTAATGAAAACTCACCAGTTAGAAGTAGCTCTTTTCTGTTAACTATTTGAAAAGGCAAGAGTTTTCTGAAAGTACAGATCTTCCACATCTCCTTCTTCTCTCTTTTTTAACCCACCAGCAGTGGGCCTGTTTGCATTATCAGCAGCTACGGATTCGTGGCCCTGATTGGGGCCAACTCTTCTGATACAACAAAATAAGTAAAATCAAAGGCTGCTCACCAGCACGTTGCCAGTAACGTGGCTCTGCAGCTTAATGCCACAGCATAAAGTGCAGGAAGGATGAAGAGAAGCACAGAGGAGGTGCAACAAACATGACAAGAGATCAGTCAGATTTCCCAGGAAAATCAGGATGATGCTTTAGCTGCTGGTGAATGGCAGCCCTCAGAGAGCCCTGCCTAGGGGTTAAGGATGGAGTTTTGTGTCTGTGTGAGAGATTCTGGGCAGGAAAGAGAAGAGTGGTGGAATTGAACTCCTTTATTCCATCACTACTAATTCAGGTTTTTCTAGCATGTGTTAAACCAGCATCCAGGAAATCTGGGAGCGGATGAGCCAGAACTTCTAAATACCATTTTAGCTGTTATGTCTAAGACTCTGGGAATTGTGTTGCTTACGCTCAGAAGAGCATGACTTCTGACTGCAAATTGTTCAACTCAAAATGACCTCTAAGCCTTACTGGAAGTCAACTTAAAAAAAAAAATTAAAATCCCCCCCTTCTTATACCAAGACATTTTTCAGTTTTAAAATCCTAATCGTGCAACATTTTGTTTTGAGTTTACCCCTCACAGTATCAGCGTGACAGAATTATGCAAACAAGGAAATTTCCATGGGCTGAATTGCACAATTTGAAGAAACAATCTGAGTTATTAAATAAACATGAGCGCTGATGCCTTGGCACTGAAGGGCTGTGCACTCTCTGTGGCTGCTGGAGCAGAGAGAGTAAATATACCTTTCTTCTTCCCTGTTCATTGGCTGAACACACGAGTGGGTATGAACAGTACCTGGCTAAGTGTTTGTGTGCAGTGCCAAACCACAGGGGTTGTTCAGAGGGCCAGGGCATGAGATCTACCATTGTCAGAGAAGCAGCACTGAGAGAGAGACAGGAGCAATGCTGCTGTAGGTGCTAAAGCTATGCAATGAGAGTCTGAAGTGTTTCCTAGTGCACTATAGATTTTCCTTTGTACTCCTGTAGGATTCTGCATGGTCTGTGATGACAGCTAGCTCTGGGATGTAACAAGAATTTCCGACTCTGCCACAGAGGTTTTTGTGAAGGATGCAACACAGGCACCAACCCAGCATTGATCTGCATTGCAGCTTCCAGCAGCATGCTGGACTTAAATGGAATAACCCTATATTCTCACTTCAAAATCCTAAGCTTTCCCACCAGGTTATATCCTAGGTATGCTCCTGTAAATTAACTACTAGGCTGCTTGGTTTTACTGGTGTTTCCACTGTGTAAATTCACATTAGGCCCTGTCATGCATGTTATGCCTCTAAGGGTAAAATACCATTTTGGTCTTTCAGTACTATAGCTTTCATTATTACAAGGGTGTTGGGCTGTGGCAGGGATGAGTCTTATAGAAATTAAGATAATTGAGTGACTAAGGTAAGTAAAAACTCAGTACCGACCTCTGACTTTGCACAAATGAAAACCAAAACCAGTAATGGCTGGGAACAAATTGATCTGGGATGTGTAAGGTGTAGAGCTGTCACAGGAGTGAGATTCTGGAAGAGTCATCCAGCAGGATTAATGGCTCAAGCAGTCTAAGTAGGTGATGGAGCTGGTACTATTTTAAACAGGATTATTATAGAGAGGATTCAATTTGGGGATACTTTCTGAAGGGTGATCCACTTAGAGGTCCTTTCTACACCAATGTCTTGCGACCTTAGAGCTCTTCCATGTGCTGCTTGCACAATTCTGGAGTTCTCAGCAAAGTCTTCCAAGCCAAGATTTATGAGGGTGCCTGAGATCTGTGCAAAACCTGACATTTATTGACTCTCCTGTGGTTATCATATGCTTCAAAGCCCCTTGTCCCATGTGGATTGTAGGTGTGTATATTTGTGGAAGGGATTAGAGTTGAGACCAAGAAGATAAGAGAGAGGTGAGATGAGCAGAAGGATTACACGTGGAGTAAGGGATTTACAGAGTAGGTGTTTTCTGTGAAACCAGAGGGGAAGGTAGGCAAGATACCTCCAGTTTGCTCAGTGGAAAAAAGAAAAGAAAAAAGAAAAACCAGCAAAACAAAGCAGGGATCCAGGTGTAAGGTGCCTGCATTTGGACAGGAGAGTGGCGTATCTGGCGTTATGTGACTTGCAAATGTGTGCAGAACACACTATTCCAGCAGAAGAAGTTGATTTTCTGAAGGCTCAGTCAACGAATGTGAATGAATCAATATACTCTTACATTTTATTGGCTGATAATCAACTGGTAAGACTCATCAGGAGAGTGACGGATGTGGTTTCTTTATCTGGCTGTCAAACAGAGAGTTTGTGTGTCATCCTTCACTTACGTGAGTTTGCCCAAGGCTTGCATTATTGGTAAAAACTGTCCCATTTGCTGTATTTAATGATCTACTGGTTATCAAGCCTTCTGCAATCCTTTACTGGCTCTGGCATTTTATTGCATGATGCTACTTACTTTCCCTGCCTAGAAAAAGGCCCTTTGCAAGGATAAACACATTAATTCTTAGAAAATACTTTGAAATCCGCTGATGAAAGGTGCTTCTTTCCCCTGTCTCCAGAGTATTAGTAATAATTCTGTCTGAAGAGGTTGAAAGAATTGGGGATACGAGTCAGAAGGCATTGGCAATTAGAAGTTTATCTAGCAGGCTTGCCTTTAGTGTGAAAGAGCTGCCACTGTTTGAGGAAGGGCACCAGAATGCAGGAGCATGTCTGTGCACTGAGCAGTGCTGGGAGAAGCTGGAGCCTGTCATACCCCATCCCACCACATCTGTGTTGCCCAAGTCAGTCCGAGGGGGATGGATGGCAGGTCTGCAGCATACAGCAATAACTCAGGAGAGCCCAGAGAGCCAACAAAATGTGATCCAGGGATGTCTTTCCTCATCTGTAGTTAACCAGGACTGGGAATGTGGCTTCGTTGTTGTTGACAGCTTAATTCTGCTCCATAGTCTGTCCCCAAAAGACACAGGAGTCTCAGGACACTGAGAGAGATGGTGGCTGCATTTTGGGAAATGTTCTGGTGCAGTTACTGTAAGCGAGACTAGTGTGCTTGTCTTTTTACTTCTAGTGGTGAGTGTGCACACTGGGAACTTCAGAAAGAGCACCTCTGACATTGTTTCCTGTGTGGGCTTTTGTTCAAATTTCTCTTCAAATATACAGGCATATGCAGGTTTTGTATTTTCCACAGAGTTCCTCTATGTCTTATGAAAGGCAATATAATTTAATTCGTTTTAAGAGGCATTAATTTGGCTGTGTTTGACATAGAGATGGTTTTGATCTTACTGATGTCATTTCAGAAGGACAGCGATTGAACGGATCTGCAGCACTGTAGAACTTGTGTAAAAGGCAGAGGAGAATTAAGACCAGGACCAATATTTATATTTTGTCTTACTTTAAAGGCCTTGACATGTGTTACACTTAGTTTCCTTTCCTTACTTCACCTTATTGGTAGTTTACTGACCTGGGTGGGTTCTATCAACTTCCAACTATTTGCTTTCCAGGTAAGTATAAAGATGACTACTATACATGTAAGTGTAGAGATGGCTATTAAAAGAAAATAGCTCTCTTTGAAAACCCAAGTTCCTTAGCAGTGCCACAGAGGTGCCTTCAACTTTAGAAGACTTTAGAAGAGGTAGGAAAGACAAAGTTGTTGCTAGCTGAGGGCTGTCTGGTTGTTTTAAATGAATGTAAGTGCAGAGATGGCCATTAAAAGAAATAACTCTCTTTGAAAACCCAAGTTCCTTGGCAGTGCCACAGAGGTGCCTGACTTTAGAAGAGGTAGGAAAGACAAAGTTGTTGCTAGCTGAGGGCTGTCTGGTTGTTTTAAATGAGACTCAACAATCAGTCCAGTCATGCACAAAAACTTCCAGATGAAGTAAGCCATCAGGAGTGAAGGACATAAGCTTTTCATAGTCAAGGTATCTTCAAGAGCTTTAGAAAACAATGAAACAGTGTTGCCAGGGTTTGTTCTGGGACAGAATTTCCAGCCATGCTCTTTCCCATGAGGCTTTCTGCTGTCCTTAAGGTTACAGGATATTAGGAAGTTCAGTCTGAATCTACTACTCCTGTGACCCTGGTTGTTCTGGACCAAGTCCTGCTTCATCATATTTTCTGCTTGTTGTGACAGAAACAAAGTTCTGAAAGTGGAATCTCCTTTGAAGAGATAACAAAGAAGGTAGATGAGGCAATCTCAGGCTGCACTGGAAGAATTGTTCCAGCCATCCATGTCCTCTGACTCTAGGCATCTCATGGAGCCATAGGCAGGGACACTGAACAGCTTCAGCTGGCTGAAAGACCTGCAGCTGCTTCTTCAACAGTTTGCTCTGATTCACCTCTTTTCCCTCCTCTCCTCCCATATCCCCAAACACACTGGAATTCAAATTTGTTTCAAAGATGGGTTTCCTTATGCCTTAGTGTTCCTATCCAGCTCCACTTCTCCAAAACCCACGAGGTGGCCTAGCAGATGGGCTCTAAAGACCATGTAATGTAGATCACTAAACATCAATTTTTACTCCAATTATGGATCAGTCTAGGGTGACAAATGGTGGGGGGAACAGTGAGAAGAGAGAAGAAGCTGGCTCAGGAGAGTGCTAATAGGTTTGGTTTGAGTCCAAGTCATGCTGGCAATGGTTGTGAATAAACACTTGGTGGTAATTCATTGACTTCTGTTAAATAAAGGGGTGGTCTCTGTCCTGTCCTCAGTGAAGAACTGTCCATGGACATCCATCCCACATCATTAAAGCAACTGTAGGTGTAACCATGAACTGAGGGCTACTCTGCCAGGCCCAGAGGAATCAGAAAGAGAAACAAGTTCTATCAGCTCAAGGTGGCCTCTCTGTGTCAGGGTTTAGCCCATGGCTGAGGCAAAGGCATGTAAACTAGCTCTTCTTCCCTAGTCTACATGGTAGAGGTCTTGTTGATCTTCAGAGCTGGTGCTTCCCACAGCACTGACTTCCCTGCTGATACAGAAGTGTCATGGAAAGTGATAGAGAAAACTTAACTGGATGGTGCAGCATCAGAAGGGGGAGGGAAGCCAAGAAAAACCCACTTGTCAGCTGAACAAATTAAAAAATTAGAAAACTCAGCATTTTGTCAGTCACTGCACCCCCCTAGCATTTGCTTCACAGTTAGGACTTTAATCATCAGTAAAACAATAATAGCGAAACGTGCACAAGGAGTCCAACCATCAACTATCATAATTCTCTTCAACACAGCAAGACACTCTTCAACAAATAACCATTAAGAGATTAAACCTCTTTTATGAATAAATTGGTATGCTGAAGGCAATTTGTTTGACATTATTTTTGCAGGATTAAGGAGTTGAAGACCTTGACAACATGCTAATTGTCTATACCTGGCATGGAGGCAATATTAAAGCCTTGGTAATACCCCATGCCATTGACAAAAGTAGCATTCACAGGAGATTGTTTGCTAATGTAGTCCTTGGTTTGGCTGCTAATAAAAGCAAGGGAGTGTATATTATGATGATGCTTTTCATCCCCAAATCCCATTTTTCCTGAGGGTCTTCCAAAACTCATACAGTCCCACTGAGGAAGGTGGTATTAGTGTTATTACTGTTGTCCATTTCAATAAAAGGAATAATTGAGGCTCCTCTTTCCCCAAGTACCATAAACCAGGGTGATAAACTGCTGAATAAAGGTGCTGAAAATTGCCAGTCCTGCCCTCCCGTTGCACTGGCTGTTCTTCCCACCTGCACACTGGCCACTGGCAAAACTTCTTTTTCCAATGCAAACATTCAGACTGAGAAATTCCTCTGGGTTAAAATTAATGTTTGGAGGAAATGGCTTTTTTATTTTATTTTACCTGGGTCTTTTTCTTGTTTGGGCTGCTTGGATGGCTACTTGAACACTAACAAGGCTTCAGGGGAGCTGTGTGAAAACTGGAATGTGAGATGGGACTAGCTGGGACTGTTTTATGGTGGCAACGCCACTTTAAACCAACCTAAAGTTCTCAAGGGCTTGCTCACACCTCTCTTGTGGGCATCCCAAGTGAGCTTTAGTCTAGGGAGCTGGCATGTGCAGGGTGCTGGTCAAACTGAGTCTTTTGCTGCTGCTTCTGCATTGCAGCCAGGCTGGCTAGCTCACACTGGCTGTGGCTGCAGTGAGGAGCACAGAGCAGCCACCAACAGCATGAGATACAGAATCCAGTAACCCTCATCTGTATTCCCCAAAACAGTGAAAAACATACTCCCCACAGCCTGATAATAGTACTTAATCGGTGATGATGTGTTCCCCTTCTTTTTAAAACAGCTGATTTACAGGCAGGCAGCCTCTACTCCTCAAAAGTAAAAAGCAGCCAGGGAAAAAAGGGACAAGGAGGCAATTTTTCCTGAAGCTTATTTCCTGGCAAGGCAGGGTTTTCAGCTTTACAAGGATGTATGGGGCAGAGAGGAGTCCTGTAAACATGTTCATATCTGCCAAAGCTCCTTGAGCTTTTGCCTTAGCCTAAATCTCACGGGATGCACTGGACTGTGGCTCACTGTCCTCTCAGAGGAACTTGGGATTAAATTGTAAATTCCACACACATACAAAGAAGAAAAAGAGAAAAGAAATGAGGCTGTATCAGATCTTGTAAAAAAACCCCAAGTCTTCATCATTTCTTCCCCTTACTTTCTGAAATACTTTTAATCTAGAAATCATGGAAGCTGAAATCATCCCCAGGGAAGTTAGAGTAAATCTGACTGGAAAAGGCCCCTTGGGAAGACGTCTCAATCTCCTGCTGCTGTGCCATTGCAGAAGCTTTCCACCTTGTCTCCACTCCTGAATAGGTATCAATAAAGGTCACAACTCAGAAGAATGAGACGACTTCACTTGCTTAGAAGCATGATGGGGGATCAAAAGAAGTTTGAGTTGCAAGAAACTCTGTCAGTGATTTGCTTTACCGTGTATCTGTCCAGCATCTGCTTTGTTTTTTTTTAAGTGTACTGCAGGAAAAACCTGCTAGTTGCTTTATTCAGGCAGGGTCCTTGCTTCCCTGCATTGTAAAAGCATTGGCTGGTGGTTGCCTGAGTGGTCTGTGTACCCAGTGAGCATGGGCAGGTTTAACACTGAACATTAACAGCCTCACCCAAGCCTCTGCCATGGGAATGAGAGGCACTGTGGTTTTTAACTGCAGAGCTGAGCCCTGTGCTTGGTATGCTGGAGGCTCCTGGCTTTTACCCTTACATGTACTACGTGGGAGGCTGCACACCTCCTCTACTAGTGTGATTTATGGCCACTTTTTTGTTTAGATAAGAGTAACAGCTTTTAGGAAGCAGAAGATAGCGAAAGTTATGACTTTGAGATTGCAGCAACGAACTTATTTCCAAGTGACATCCTTCAGTGTAACTCCTCCGTTGGAGGAGCCAGGCCCAGGAAGGTCTGAGGATGTGGGCATTTCTCCTGAGCCCATCTAGGACTTTTGGAACACCTGCACTGGGCTCAGGTATTGCCGTGGGTGGGATGGTGTCAGGGAATGAAAGAGCAGGGCAAAGAGTTCTGGTGGCACTGGGCATCTGCAGCTGCCTGCTGTCCATCTGGGATTCACACCTAGTGAGGGCTCCCATTTGTCACTGTCTGGAGGACAGACCAGGAGCTGTCTCATCTCACATGTCTGCCCTCTCCTGCTCCTGCAGGCTAAAACACATCCAAGTCCTTGGCAAAATGCTGTTAGTTTCCTCCTACCAGGCCTGCTTCCTGGTGGTTTTCTTAGGAGGACACATTTTGGTGGTCAGAGGCTGTAATCTCCTAGATTACTGTGCTCCCCTCTGAGAACACTTCTTGCAACACAACCCCTGCTCACTGGTCTAAACCCATTTCCTTATCTGTCAGCTTTTGTGCTGTCTTTCAGCTGGGGGGACTGCTCTTAGAAGTGGTTATGACTGTTAGTAATAAGCTTTGAGCATTAGGCCTTCACTCTAAGCACCAGGAGGCTTGTTTTTCTGAGACAGGAATGAGGTGCTCAGTGAGGTCACCCTGCCAATAACTCTTCTCACTTATTGATTGTCTGGTATGTGCATCTATCAGCAGCTGATAGCTAAGTGAGAGGGATTTTGTTGTGCTGTAGATCACAGCAGGTCTCAGAGTCAGCCAGCAGGTTTTGGTCAGTGGGAAGGGGTGAAGGGGTTATCAGTGGGTGCACCTAGTACGTCCCTGTTCTCGGTCTGTAGCTGGGTGTGCTGATTGAGTTCTTCAGGTCATTCAGTGTGGGTGTGTGTAGACCTCTGCTTCATCAACTATTAGTGATTTGCAGAGGTTTGTTGGTACCTACTGTGGATTTTCAAAGATGGGTCTCGATCAAGTAGCCAGCCATCATCCTGGCTACCTGATGCCTTTCATCCATACCGTGCTGCTGTGCCTACTTGGGAAACTGCAGTCATCCCTGTGCTGCTTTGCACTATATTTCTCTTTCTTTCTCTGTATTTACTTGCAGATGGGTGTAAGTGTATATATTTAAAATTCAGTGCCTTTATGTCTCACTGTCTGAGAATGGGAGAGGAAGATAGGGAGCTGCCAATGAGGAAATAGTGTCTGAAAGTTTGAAGAATGGAAATAGTGAGAAGCCAGGCACATTTTTAGAGAGATTTAATGGGGAAAACAAAATCCTATTGCAAATCTAAATGTTCTTAAAAGTCTTGGAACCCTGAGTGGAAACTAACCCTAGGTGCTTGCATACGTACGAATAATACACATATCAAATTCAAGGTTCTGTATGGATTGTACAGTGCTCACAGCAGATTTTTCAAACTCATAAGGGCAATGACTTTTACTGAATAGGGTGTAACACTGGCACTTTCAACATAACAAATTGTCTACTCCGAAGAGCAAACGTTCCAGGAAATGGTGCAATTGTGTTTTCAAAGTATAGTAAAGAGATCACTAAAGCTTTCATGGCATTATTAGACACTCAGGGCAGTAGGCAAGCACTGAAGTCGTTGAAATTGTTGTCCACCTGGCAGTCGTGGGTGCCATGGGCTGAATCTGCCATACACATCGATTCTCACAGATAGAACACTGCTATCTTAGAGTCTTCTCTGTCACACTGCCTGCCTTGGAAATGGAAAACATCTTTTGTAGTACCTGCTGTTTTAACAGTCTGACAGTTCTTGCTGCCTCGAATGGCTGGGTGTTTGCAGAGCAGGCTACAGCCCCCACCCTGATGTGGGAGAGTAGCTGAAGCCTGGGTGCTGCACTCATACCTTGTGGAGTCCATCAGGGCTTGCTTGGGGACTCCCCGGAGAGACTTTGTCTTGCAGCAAAGTTAGCTCTAATGTCTCTTCATTGCCTTGGGCATTTTCTGAGTTTTTCTTTTCTTTCTTTTTTTTTTTAAATTATTCTTATTTTTGGAAAGACCTTATCTAAAGCAAATTGCACCTAAAGAAAATGACTTTATTCTTTGTGATCTATTTCCCTTAGAGACTGAAGGAAAAGCTTTGTCTCTGAACCTGCATGTTGGAAACCTGTCAATCTTGACAAAGCTGATCTAACATTTGATAATGGGATGCAGCATTTCTGTTAGTGGCATAGGAACATATCGTTTGTTCAGCCTCAGTCTCCCACACACGCCGGCAGCATCCTGGAGTGCATTAGGCAGAGCTCTGCCAGCAGGTCGAGGGAGGGGATCCTTCCCTTTGCTCAGCCCTGCTGAGTCTGTGTCTGGAGTGTTGTGTCCAGTCCTGGGATCCCCAGTGTGAGAGAGACAGGGACGTACTGAAGGAAGTCCAGGGAGGGGCTATGGAGTTGATTAAGGTACTGGAGCATCTGGCATGTGAGGAGAGGCTGAGAGCGTTGCAGCTATTTAGCCTCAAGAAAAGAAAGCTTGGAGGTATCTTATCAATGTGTACAAATATTTGATTGAGACAGGTAAAGGCAGAGTCAGATTCTTCTCAGTGGTGTGCAGTGACAATGGGCACAAACTGACATACAAAATATTCCATTTACACATGAGAAAAACTTACTTACTGTGAGGATAAGCAAAGACTGCAACAGGCTACCCAGAAAGGTTCTGGAGTGTCTGTGGAGATGCTCATAAATCCAACTGGACTGTGGTCCTGAATAATCTGCTCTGGCTGACCCTGTTTTGATGAGGTTGGACTCAGGGAGTCTCTTGAAGACACCTTCCAACCAGTCTGTGATTCTGGGGTATGTGCAGGCTGATGAACCCTGGGAAATCTTATAGTAAGGAACCTCGTGCTGCTGTTGATTTAGAGTTCTGCAAGGTTAAAATAAGCCAAGCAAAAGGAGTTGATGAAATAGGGAAAAGAGAACTCAATGGACTGTAGTTGCTAACCAAATTTCAGAACAGTCTGGAATCACAGGCATTCACTAACTTTTTTAAAAAACTATTTTACAGGGTATCATCTATTCCCTTTATCTTCCTAGTTCTCTGAAGTTCGTTCAAAAGTTTGGGTTAGTAGGGATAGTAAGCTCTAACTTTCTCTTCTCTTGCCACTTAAGAAAAATTATAGACTGAAGTTGTGTCAACTTAGAACTTTGAAGGATGGTGAGTCATATTTACAGAGATATTTAGCATCACAGAATAATTAAAGTGAGAAGGGACCTCAGGAAGTCTCTACTCCAAACTCCTGCTAAAAGCAGGGTCAGCTACATGGTCGGATGGGGTCCCTCAGTGCTTTATTGAATTGGATCTTTAAACCTCCAAGGATGGAGATTGTCACAGTGTCTCTGGGCAACCTGTTCCAGTGTGAGTGTCCTCGTGGTGGAAAAGAATTTCCAGTCTGAATCTTCTGCTTTTTGTATTTGTCTGAATACTTTTTGTTTAGGTGAATGAAGATAACAAATAGGTGTCTTTGGGGGTTTTCAGGAGTCTATAAGCAATCTAGATCTTTTACTCTCATGGGCACTTCTAGAACTCCCTCCTAGGCACTTAACTTTATTTTGAAGCATGAAAGTGCATCTGAAAATTTCACCCTGGGCTTCATAATTTTAAGAATTTCAAAGCTTGAAACTGAAATCTCTTTCCAAAACTTTTTTCACTTTCTTGTGTTCCTGAGCAATGACTTGGGATTTGGAGAGGGTTTTTGATTACAGGAGGGTGTGTCTGGTGAAATATAACTTAAGCATTTCTTTTTGAGCATTTGAGCATATCCTTCTGCTATCTTTGCTGATGTTAATGATGAGGTAAGTTGAGAACTAAGGCCATAATTACATGAAGTTTGCAAAGAAAGGAAGGACTCAGAATTCCATTCACACCGCCTAGCATATTTCTGGGAAACTGCATCAGTAAAATGTTTTTAAAAGGCAAAGAAAACTTGTTTTTGAAATCTTAAAAACAATGCATCTGTGTATCTCAAACAGGCTTTATTTCTGAAAAAAAAATGTTTAAGGTAGAAAACCTCATGAGTCAGTTCCAGCAGCATATATTTTCATGTGTGACAGAAGCTAATTTGGTCATACTTGTTACCCAAACCATAACTGGCTTTTTTTCCCCTTTTTTTTTTTTTTTGGTGGCAGTGTTTGCTTTTGCTCTGTCCGTTTCTTGTTGTTCTTAAGAACAGATATTTGCCAAAACAAATGTATGTGAGTGATAAAAGCCAAGAGGAATGTCTGTTGGACCACAGGAAATTTCCTGTGCAGGAAGAGATCTTGGGAACTTCCTGTGGAGCAGAGCATTGTGGGTCTGTTGGCACAAGTCCCTTTACCACAGCTGCAGTTAACTAGAACAGGGTGGAAAATAGTCAGCACTGCCTTTTGCAGTCACATAGTTCCAGAGAAGAGCCTGAACTAGACACTTCAAAACACCACTGCATCAGCAAATGTTAAATCAGAGTTGTGGGTTTGCAGATGATAACTCTCATAACCCGAAAACAAGTAAAGAATGGTGCAGAGTTACAGGACACCTCTGCTTGAACTCCCATACTTCATATCCACCATAAGGCCTGTAAAGACTAACTTGGGGTACATGAGAGTATCCAAAGGTTCAGTACTGCTAGGAGACCTCTTCAAGCTTGGTCCCACATGCCTGAGAATCAAATGTGTCCTTGGTCCCTGCATTTTCTACACCACTGTAGCCTGATACCTTTCAGAACTTTTGAGGCGTTGCCTGTCTCAAAAACATGGTAAGCCTGTACTCTCCAGAGGGATTTTCCCATGTCAGTACTGTCCCCACACCATCCACAAGGCTCCTCACTGGGCTCCTTGCCTTCCCAGGCAAGTTCAAATGTTCAAGCGAGCCATATCCCATGTGTTGTATTAAATCTCCCTGATCCCAGAAACTTGTGTTTGCTGCCAGATGTTCCACATGGAAGACCCTTATTTATGGGTCATCTTCATTTTTGCCCCTAGCAGATGTGCATCTCTTTCCACACCTCTCTGAGATGACACTTGCAGAGGGCAGGGGAACTGCTTCTGGAGAGAGGAGTGAAGGGAAAACAGCTGAGGAGGGGTACGGAATGTTAACATGAAATGCTGTAGTGAAAAAGGAGGGGAGAGACCACTGGGTAACAGGCCTGTGCTCTCTGCAGCCCTGGGTTAAAGGCAGCGTTAAGGCTGTTGAGTCTCCTCAGAGAGACCATAACATTGGAACTTCAGCCTTATGAGCCAGACTCCAGCACAAGGGTCTCACCTGGTGATGTCCAAGCCCCAGCCTCTCCAGTAGCATGGTTCCCCTCACAGAGCTGAGTCCTGCGGCCTAGCACCCTTGCCCACGCTGCTGCAATGTTGGGGTTTTTTCCTTACAGCTGTATGTGTGTGCACTTTTTTTTTTTGTACCAAGGAACTCTTTGTTTGCTTGCTAAGTGCTTCCCCACAGGAAATTTCCTGTGCTGGAGAACTGCGGGGAAGCTTCCTGTGAGAGGAGATGCTGCAGGGGGCAGATAAGGCGCCGCTGGGGCCCGCAGGCCGCGGCAGCGGGGGAGCCCCTCTCACCGGCGGGCAGGAGGAGACCAGTGAGACCAGTCAGCCGCTGCCTGGGCCCATCTGGGCCGGTGGGACGGGGCAGCCCCTCGCCAGGAACCCCACCGGGGAAGCCTGTACTGAGGCTCCTTCCTGAAAAGGGAGAGTCCTGCAGCAGCACCATGTTTGAGCCCATGGCTGTCCCTGGCAGTCTGTGGAGAACCACTTTGTGTCACTGGGATTTACTCTTACACTGGTACAAGAATGGTTTAGCTGTCAAGCAGCTGTTACTATGAATGGCACCTTAGGCTCTGGCAGAGACCTTTTGTAATTGTGGGCAGAGGTTATGGCTTGAGAGGACTGGAGCTTGGTGGCCTCCTAAGAGCTGTGGCCTGCGACTGTGCAGCAGCAGTTCAGTCAGTCCAAGGCTGACAGCACGAAACTCACTTAGGGCAAGCACCCCAGTGCAAGAGAGGCAAATGCTCTTCAGGCAGAGGCATACAGTGTCAAGGGTTATGGCATCGCCTGCGGGGTTAGGTGGGACCTGAAGGAACACTGAGGCCAACAGGGTACCTGAAAATGACCTGCATCCTTCCACAGCTCTTGCCACTTAGCTCTGCAGTGCCTCAGATTCCTCACATATAATGCATAATTCTAGTGCTTCTTTCTGCCCCTGTTGACATCTCCTCTGTCAAGATCAGTGATGACTGAATGTATGAGGAGTTAGGGCTTCAGAGGTGCCAATCTGTAAGCACAGAGGTGTGCCTGCCCCGTAAACAAGACTTTCAGCTCCTCTCTCACCAAACTGCTCTCTGCTCCCCACAGTGTTCTTTCAACTCTTCAAAATGTTTCCTTTGCCCCTGCAATACCTCAGCTTTCTGTGCTGTCTTCTGTATTCCTCTGTGCCATACAATGATTTTTAGAATTCCCCCCACAAAGTCACTGGCTCCTGGTAACATTCCTTAAACTTCCTTTTTGGTGGTACTCTCATATCCACTTGCTATCAGTTGTCTAAATATTGCCTACACAATGGAGTTTGCTGCTGTAAGTATTCTCTATGTTAATTTATGCCAGGAATCTGTGGGAATTTTTTGCCAAAAGGTAGAAAATAGTTTTCCAGACATTTTGACCTGAATATTTTCATTTTTCTTCAGAGCTCAGCCTCTTCAATCTGGTGAAGGCACTTTGTTTGCTTCATTGCTTTTCTGTTTGTCTTACTGTAGAAATTCAAGTTGAGATCAAATGAAATTGAACTGTGAAGTCCTGAAGGAACTTCTTTAGGTTCATTCCCCCCAGCTCAGTGGAGTTTGTTGCTGTAAGTCTTCTCTGTGTTAATTTATGCCAGGAACCTGTGGGAATTTTTTGCCAAAAAGTAGAAAAGAGAATAGTTTTCCAGACATTTTGACCTGAATATTTTCGTTTTTCTTCAGAGCTCAGCCTCTTGAATCTGGTGAAGGCACTTTGTTTGCTTCATTGCTTTTCTGTTTGTCTTACTGTAGAAATTCAAGTTGAGATCAAATGAAATTGAACTGTGAAGTCCTGAAGGAACTTCTTTAGGTTCATTCCCCCCAGCTCAGGAGAGGCAGATGTTTTAAGATTTTAGTTTTCAATTCGGCATCATTTCAATACAACCTTCATTCAATTAGCAGCGTGATTAATGGCCTTGACTCATAGATGTGTGCAGGCTGGCCAGCTGGCCCAGCCAGTTGCTGGGCTGGTGAGATGGGCTAGCTGGCTGTCGTTGCTTGGCTGATGGGGGACCTCAGATGGCAAGTGCTGCTTCTCAGCTGTGGGGCAGACAGGAATGAGGCATTGCTCCTGGTCTCTTGGTAGGGCAAAGAGATGGCTTCAGGGTTATACGTAGCCATCAGTCCCTGTGTTGTGTAACCCACTATAGGTCGAAGGCATCCAGGAAGAAGGACAAGCTCTTTTTGTGGGGTGAAGGGTTGCACCACTTGTTTTTCAGGTTTCCAGACGCTTCTCATGACAAGAACTTGGTTTTAATAGTTGTACAACTTTTCCACTTTTTAAGTGCTGTGGCTGAAAATTTCTTTGCCAGGACAGAGAACGATACATTGATGTTGAACTCTCAAAAATATCTAGTGCCCTAAGATTTGGAACAGATTTGAAGGAAGAGGAGTAATCTCTCCTGTGCTCTGGACACCCCTCTGCTGGGCTGTACGGGTGGGAGGGGAACCTGCCTGTTCACTGATATAAAATGGGAAGAGCTCAAACTCGAGGAGCAGGGGGAGGAGCCTGGAGCTAGGAGGCTGGGCAAGGAGGCTGGCATTGTGCACTGGCACAGCTAGGAGTGGAGAGAGGACATGAAGTCGAGCTAAGAGGATGCATTTCTTGATCCTGCCCTTTCTTTGCTGTCACATACATCTGCCTCACAACCTGCTGGCAAGATGAATCAGGATGTCTCATGCCCTCCTGCCAGTGCTGGTTCCTATAACAAATGACAGTATATTCCTGCTGCTCTCAGTTTCCACTTCAGCAAACAGTGGCAGAGTTCTGTAGGTTGGCTCTAAAAGTGCTAGCCCTGCAGCTGACCCATGCAGGTTTCATTATGATGCCATGGTGGAATTTCTGAGGGTTTGTTTTTTTTTCACCGTTACTGATACTTTAAAAACAAAGGAAAAATTTACACTCAGTGTATATATATTCTGCATTATAATTACTAAGGTTGTAAAGGTGAGGAAATACCAGAATTAACGTTGCCCATGCATACATTGATCCTTCAATTACACAGGCTTTGCATATACATCAACACATGCAGTGTTGAGCGAGTGTGGACTCTGGAGACTGCATGAATAACTTTACTAAACACTGATAAAGAGGAAAGGGGATAAGCCTCTCGTCAGTAGAGAGGATAATTGCAGGAGAAAGCTGTTAAGTCTGCAGAGACTCTTGGTCTGCTCACTGGTACCTCAGCAAGAAGAGTGGTTTTGCAGCTCACAGATTGTAACCCCATCAGCTTTGGTAACTCCAGCTGGGCTGGAATGGTTGGTTGGCTTGAAGAGCGTGAGAGTTTCTTCCTGGCTGCTTTCAGTACATGTGGGTTTGCTGGGTCAGAAGTGGTTTGTACCAAATCACATAGGACGCCTGTGGCTGAACTTGGGTTTTCCTGGTCTCTTGACCAGTGTCCTCCTTGTTAGAAGCTTCTTCCTTTTGCAGCAGTGCACAGACCTACCTTCCCTTCCATTCATATTCAATATCCCTGTGGCAAATAATTCGGCTGTTTACATGGGAAAGTAATAGTAGGAAAGTAGTCATTATATTTTTAGCAATCTGTAATGTAATTTAGCAGATGGAAAAAATAAAGAGGAAAGCCAGCTTTCTGCAGACCACCAATATGTGCTCTGCAGGCTGGAGCTGGAGGGTTGGTAAGCTAAACTGAGACAGTGCAAAGGCTGCTGAAGAGATAGATACACATACTATCAAGCTGGAAATGCACTCATCAGAAGACCTGCAATTAAAACCACTCAAGAGTAAGCTCTTCCATGGACTGTGGTAGGCTTTGGGTTAAACCCCATCAGGTCCAAAGGTGTTTGGTCTGGAGATCTGCATAGTATGGTATGTGTTTGTAAAGTGTTTGTCATGCTGTGGAGGTAATACACAAACCTCACCATGTACCTGGACAAACTGATTAAGTGTGCTATGAAAAGTCCAGGACAAAGCACTGTATGGTTAATCCAAAAAATGGAATTTGGTTTCAATAATTTATAATGCTTAATAATACACTAGGAAATCTTCTGTATATATTGTGTAAACATAATAAATTATTGGGAAAATTAGAGTTCACTAAAGGTTAGCTATTAAATATTTTCAGTGACGTGAAGTGAAACAGCTCAAGGCTGCAAAACATGATTCAATTGAGAGTTTGAACTGTTGATTTGTAAATATAGTGAAGTTCAGAAGTGAAGTCATTAATAGAGCTTATCTGTCAGTAAACTTTCTTAACATTAATTTTTAATACTATGAAAGCAGCTGTCTTTGAAACAAAATTCTTCTTAGAAGAGGTCAACACTATAAAACTTTTACTATTAAAAACAAAAGAGCTTTTAGCGATGGCTATCAAACCAATTCTTGTAACAATTATGGAAAGTTCTGCTTACCCCAAAACCTGTCTTACCCCAAAACTCAAAGTAGACATTACAGTGAAACCAAATCACCAAAAACTGGCTGTGTCTTGAATGCAATGGATCAACACCAGCCTTGAAATAAGGCACTTTTTTCCCTTTTTATTTTTTCAGTGGATCTGATTTTGTATATTCAAACAAACTTTGTAGGGATTCATCAGGCTACTGAGTGTCATGAAGTCTTTTTTTTCTTTTTTTTTCCCTTTTTCCACTCCTCCTTCACCCGTGGAGACCAAGATTCTGCCTCCTGTAGCAAAGTCTGTGATGTTACCCCATGCTTTCTGTTTCATTTAGTTTTCATGATGGGAGATTTGGGAAAAATACCAATAAACTACATCCTCTGACAGCTCTGCATAGAGGCTACAACCTAAGGAAGCTTGCTGGACAAAATTACCATTTCTGTCCTGTTTGTGTGCATTAATTGCCACACATACGGGGCTCCTAGTTTATGATTGCAACTGAGACACTACAATTATGTAGAATAATAAGACAGGCCTATTGAATTAGATGATGAGAATAATTTTATTTCAATTAGGATGGCACCTCCTGACCCTTCACATGGACCAGGTCTTCATTGTGTGAGCTGCTCTAGTTAGTGAAATAACTGTCTTCTGTCTTTCAGTACAAACAGGGCATCAGGCCCACTGATTTTTAGATACCAGATATTGTTAAGCTGCTGTGAAAAGCAAGACAAGGGCTTGTGTTGCTAGTGAGAATGGCAAAATGTGTCAAAACGTCAGCATAATCCTTTCCAGAAGAAAAAATTTGGAATTAAAAGAGACAAAAAACAAAACTTAACCAAGAGAAGGACAGATTTTTCAGCCCTTTCTTTCCCTGGAAGGCAGTTACCCAAGTGAGACATCCCATTAAAATCACTGGAACTGCTTCTGCAAGTAAATGCTCACAAGAATATGGGTTAAACCATAAAACCCTCAGTGTCTTGTTTACTACTTCAGTGTCATATTTACTTACAGTGATGCACTTTGGTATTCATCTTCCTTTCCAATATTTGAGGCTTGCTTTATAATTTTGCATTTATCTCCATTTTGACAATAGGAGTGCGGATATCACTGGCACTTTTGTTTAGGATTGCTTTTAGTTTGAACAAATTTCCATTATTTCATTTAAACAAATGTAATTAGGAGGCTTTCATTTATAAACAGGAAGAAAAGCCACAGCCATTTTGACTGAATGTGAAAGAAATCTATACAGAGAATTCTTTTTGCAGTAACAGCACAATTTTCTTTATTTAACATTGTGCCAATGAGAATAGTTACCAAAAGGTACTTTGGCTCTTTACAAGAAATAAAAATAAATCAATAAATGTATAATAGAATGAATATTTGGATTAATAACAGATGAGGTTTTTCTAGAGCTTCTCTGACACACAGAGAAATGCCTGAAAGCTGTTGAAGTGGAGAGAGAAGGGAAAAAAAGAGAAAAAAATATATGCAAAGCCACTTGGGTAAAGTTATGCAAATGACCTTATCAGGGCAAGCAAAAGGCTTCTCCATTGTGCCTGCCAATTAGGGAACAGCAGCCACGGACATACTCAGCTCCCTCTTCCTGAGGAGATGCAGCTTTAGCCTGTGATGTTGGCAACCACAGCATGAAAGGAGATTAAAAATTGTCTCCTCTTTTATGTCTTTTTAAGAGGTTGGCATGGATGCTAAATGAATCCTGGACAGGGCAAGCACTCTGGTAATGTCCCAGTATGATTTATTCAGTTTCATGTGGATTCTAGGAAACCAGGAGGGCAAAGAAGCCACTAGACTTTTATGGGGGTACAGGAGTAGTCCCAGATTTCTTTGAAGGCACTGGTGTTCCTCTATCCTGACTCCCATTCTGAAGAGGGAAGGGAAGAAGAAACACTTCCTAGCGTTCAGCCCAGCCCAGCCTGCCTGGTCCAGGTGTGCTGCTCCCTCTTTCTCTTGCCTCTTCTGATGAAATCCACCCTCACTGTTGGTCAAGCTGGGCAGAAACACAGGAAAGCAGCATCTAATCTTATACAATGGTTTCCAAGTGTGTCAAGATTTAAGAAGATTTTGATGATGAACACAAAAGGGAGACGTTTTGTTCAAAATTATTAACATGAACCTTCTGATATTCTAGGAAACTTTTCTCTCCCTTTTGGTGCCTTACATACCATTCTTAGCACTGAAGCTGAATTGACAAGATTACCTCAGATTTCCACAGGAGATGCAGAGATGCTTTTCAGGATTGAGAGCCAGTGTTTTCAAAACCTTGATCGGGTATCAACTGGTCACTCATTTAACGTTCAGCTGGGTGGAATATGAGGTGTTCATGAGGATTTTTCATAGCTAGGGTTTGAATAGCTAGGTGCCCAAATTGTCTGGAGGTAGCCACAGGGTATAGCCAGATGAATGGGTTGGGTGAGATGTTAAGCTCTGGATTGGGTGCACACCCTGAGAGTGCATCCAGTGTGTTGATGCTGCTTATTCTAGTTTCTGCTTCCCAGGCTTAACAGATAACTATGTGAGCAGTATTTGTTAAGCAAGAGGATAAAACCTGTAAAAACAGTGCTCTTTCTGTATGTTAAAGCAGAGCAGCATGCAAAAATATGAACACATACATTTTGTCTTTCTCTCCTTTTGCCCATAAGAGTGTCCTGAATGGAAGAACAGGATTTGGTGGAGGCTAATAGAGTTGGCAGAAACGTCTGTGCCCTGGAGCTGCCAGGGTGCAGGGCTGTGGGACCATCCAGCCCAGTGGGAAGTTGCAGAGAGAGGCATTCCTCAAGTACCCAGCAAAAGCTCTGAGCCTTGAAGGTCCTTCATGTTGCATAGGGATGCAGGCTGTGCAAAAAAATCAACCTGGGCCTTCAAAACAGTCCATGAACTGGAGAGAGAACTGGAAAGTTTGGTGCAGAGGGGCTGTGCTCCCCTGTACCAGTCAGGGTCAGTGCTGTGTCTGCCTTTGTGAACAGTGTGGTCTGGGGGCTGTGCTTGTGTATGTACCTTTGGCAAAACCAAAACCAATAGAAAAGGAACTCTCTCAAGAAACGCTGGTACTTCCTGTGCAGCTCTGGGCTAAGTTCTCTCATGATTTGCCTTCTGCCATGAAAATCCCTTCTCTGGACACAAAACTGAGGAGACAGCAGTATGACCAGAGACAGAAAAATCTTGGTGTGCTTTGTCTTGGACTCTTTGGTCTTACTAATGCATGTCTCAATCCATTCTTCTAGATCTCTTCTTTTGTTAGATTTTAAAAATCTTTTTTTCTTCGAATCTAGTTTCTGTATGGAGTTTTTAATGCCCCTTGCTGAGAACAACCTGTTTCCCAGTGTCATTTCTCCAGGTTAGCAGTTGTTATAATTGCTGCGAGGATGCCATTTAGCAGCGAAGGGGAGGCAGTGAAGCGACGCTTGTTCTGCATGCCAGCCCTTCTCTCACACACAGAGGCTCACTTGTAGTGCTGGGAGAGAAGGGGGAAAACCAGAATCCAGTGCTGTGGGTTTTTTTGTTTAATGCACGCTGTTCACTGCTTGTTTTCTTTCTGATAACACCAAGGTATTTACCTCCAAACAAAAGACTCCTCTTGCCGAATCAGCCTCCTCCTCCTACCTGATTCCGTCAGCACTTGCACAAGCATGACTGCCACAGCACCAGATGAATAAGGGTGAGGTTGGGCTGAGAGAAGAAATCTCCTCTTGACATGGTGTGCATACCTAAGGGGGAGCGGGGGAAGAGGAAATTTAGAAAAAAAATCAAAATGTGGCATCAACAAAACATCTTGTTAAACGTTAATCATGATGGTTTCTTCTGTGAATTAATCTTCAAGTGAAGTGGTTTCAGTACCTAGCTCAACAAATTTGGTCAGAGCAGGGAAGAGACAATACTGAACAGGACCAGCCTAACAGTAGCCCATTCCAGCTGCTTCAGAGGGAAGTGTAAGAAAGTAATTCTGTTAAGTTATTAAGGAATCAGCCAGCCCACAAAAAAAAAAGTTTTACTGAATTTCCATCCTTTGGTTATCCAAGCACCTGAATAACAAGGATGTGAAGCTTTTCTGAAACCGTTCATGTCCTCGGCGACTCTGTGTGGTGTCAAACACAGAGGACTGTGTTTTCATGAACATACAGCATTGGAGTCCATATGCTCTATGTTTCTTATCTGCCAGAGTGGTGTGAGACTAGATCTAGAGTCTGCAGATTTTTTTCAGGGCTTCACGGGAAAATTTTTGGCACTTTGCATTCCCTAATGTCGTTTTGTGTGAAATTGCTGAAGAAGACTTCTCTCTCCCCTCAAATTGACAACGTGCCCATGTCTGCATTTCTGTACCATGCTGTCAGTGCTAAGCCAGTTGACCCCAGTCATGTGAAAAAAAAAAAAAAAATCAAAATCATGTTAATAAGCAAAGCATTTTAGAAAAGTAGTTTTCCACTTGTAGCCTGTTAGGAAGAAAAGAAAGACCTGGAATGTCAACTTGCTTTGTGCTGACAACGTCTATCTATTATCTTAGTAATTTCTTTAATGTAGGAATTATAAAAACAGGCGTGAAGGGAAAAGTTAGGACAGCCTGAAAAGTTAGGTTAGAAGGTATCCTTCCTTCAAAACATGATTCACTGGCTGTCTTTAATGTGCATGTTTGCTTCCTACCCTCTTGCTTCTCAAGACTGTCTTTCTACTCACGTCACTCCCTGCCATCTCCCACTCATACACATGGATGCTTTGATCCACAACCTGAGAGGCTTATAAGATGTGCAGTCCTGTTACAATCTGGATTTGTCTCCTGTGCCCTGGTTACCAAGAAACTTCCCTTCCTCTGATCTAATACTGAAGAGCATGTCCAAAAATTGCTCTTGTTGGTATGGTTGGCAAAAACAGCTTTCATGGGTACTTAAGCTGTGACACAGCTTAACCAAAGAGTGGATTTCCAGACAAGTGTTCCACAGTGGGACAGAAGACAGTATCAGGGGTGGCCAAGTTTAGACAGGTCCAGACACATGACCAGTAGGTCAGAATGGTGGATTTTTCAAAGGATGTTCCATCTTGTGCAAGTTGGTTGTGAATCAGTCTTCCCAGGAGAGCAGAAACTTGAGATGCTTTGGAAGCTGTGATACGAAAGAATGAAGCTAAACTGGTTTGGACTTTGTAAGCTATGCAAATCTTGAAGTATTGAAAAAATAGAAGAGAAATTACTACTTTATAGAAACACCTCTGTTGCTTTCCTGACTTCAACATGATTGTGATTGGGGTTTTGTGAATAGAAGTGGTGTGTGAACAGATACACCTATAAATCTGGATTTCTGCAACAGATAAGGTAATGTAATTTGACAGGCGTCTTTCAGGGAGCTGGCTGAAATTTGCCAAAATAAGGGGGGGTGTTACTGTGAAAATTTTAATTAGACAAGTTGATGAAAAAGTATTTCAACTACGTTTTCACAATATCCACTTAATAAAGAGTGCATGAGGATTCCAGCAGTTTCTGTTGGTTCCCAGGGGCACCAGCACGTATGCACACCATTGTGCTGTTCTCTTTGCTTGTACATTCAGACCCTTCCCTCTCCTCTCTCTTTATGTGGCCATGTCCTCCAGACAGGAACTTTTCCTTATCCTTTGTTCTAGTAAGCTGGCACAACTGTCAGCCGTGTAACAAAGCCATTAGATGCTACTAAATATTTCTGACAGATGAATTCATTTGATTCTCTTTCACAATACTTAAACTAAGAAAAATAAGGTTCCTGCTGCTCTCCCCATCAGAAGAGGAGGCATTGTTAATGGGACTGAGGGAGGTAACTTTCTCAGCCCTCCCTGCTGTGGCAGCTCCAGAGCCGATCCCACCTCAGCTCTGGGACTCCCACCTGCAGCACACAGTGCCCCAAGAGGGAGGGGCAGAGCTCCTCTTTCCCCCAGCACATCTGCAGTAGTTTGTTGGCAATAGCAAGCCCAGGGATGGCTGTCCTTCCTATGGGGATGGAAGGGTGGATAGAAGAAGGGCACAAGATAGCTTCACTGATGTTGAGGTCACTATGAGTGTCTCTACTAGCACAACAGGTTTACAGAGGATTGAGAATCATGAATCTGTGATGGTATCAGTTACCTATCATTGCACTGTATGCAGTGTCTCTCACAGCCCCTTTACCTTTGCAAGAAACCCGAAAAGCAGGATGAGACAGAGTCTCCTTGTGAATTGTCTGATCCATTTGTTTTCCTTCTCATTCAGAGCTTGATCCTCTACTGGAAGTGTGTAGGTAAATTATTTGCCTCTATTGACACTGCAGTCATTTTTCCAGCCCTGGAAGCAAGCCTTGCTCAGTGACATCACCAAGATTAAAGTCAAGTAACGCAGCGAGCCCGTGCATTTTTCAGTGACATGACATGTTCTATAACAATGGTAGTTGAAGCATTTCCTCCCTTCTCTGTCACCACATCCAGCTGTTATTCTCTTTGCAGTTTGCCACCTCCCTGCCAGTTGTGTTGACCTAACTGTTAGTGCAGTCATGCTCTTAATCAGCTCAGAAAGCTGACTGGCAGAAACCAATGTACATATATACTTAAATACAGATTATCTCTCTCATCAGGATCACAGCATAGCTCCTCTACCAGTTGCACTGGCTCATCAGAGTGGCCAGAAAACAATGCTAAGTTGGCACTGCCACCAAACACTATATAATGGCCAAACTGTGGACTGAAAGGAGCTGGTTTGAAGGACAATACAGTGATTGCAGGCCTCCCAGCATTCATACCAGGCAGAATAAAGGGATTCCAGTATACCCAGTTCAGGAGGGGGGATGTTTCCCTCAGGCACAGGACCCCAGCAAGACCCTTGTGAAGCTGAAAGGGAGAAACTAGCAGGTCTTTCTGCAGTCTGAGGCTGTCAGGGAGAGGTGGCCGGAGCTCACGTAAGCGTCTGTCTGCGCTGCAGCCAGAGGTGAGTGGGTGTCACAGCTGCCCAAGGCTTTGCTGAGGCTGTAGTACCCCCACTTCTCAGCATGAGCTAGCCCCCGTGGTGTCAGGCAGGCTGTGCTGAACGTGCAGCCTGTGCTCAAGCCCTTATGGTTGGCACTTCAGGGAGCTAGTTCACAGGGCACCCCAGGGATGACTGCAAGTGCTGCAGCCGTGCCCCTGACTGCAGGATGCACATGTCTGTGAGACACACAGCACAGCATGCTAGCTCCAATCTGACAAGCTCCCACACAGCATCTCTTGCCTGCTGTCCCAATTAATAAAGCTGATTTCTGATTCCTTGGGCAGTGTTTTCAAGTGGCCTCAAATAGAAGTAACGCCTCAACTTCGGAAGACTTGCACAGAAATAATAAATGGAAGCCAGTTTTTTTGTGGGAGGCCTAATGTGAGAAGTTAGTGGGTGTACTGACTGGCTTCAGAGCAAGCAGGAGTTAAACCCTGGAGAGGAAGCAATTCTCAAGCTGCAGCAAAGATAATCATGGTAATTTATCATCTGATAATCAAAGAGCACACACTTAATTTGTTCTCATTATCAATGTATTTCAAGCACAAGTATCTTAGTACAAGAAGCCTTTCTGTGAACACGTTGCACTGGAAGGGTAGAATTAAAGGGCCCCACACAAATGCAATGCAGTTACTTCTCCTCTGTGGGTGATGTGTTGTAGAGCAATTTGAAGTCCATCTTGGTGACCTCCTTATCCCCCTGGATGTGGAAAAGGACCCCTGGCATCTAGAGATGTTGTTTTAAGCACTCGACCTTTCTCTAGGACAGCACTGTCTTCTTGGAGAAATGACTGACAGTTTCTGAGAGCTGCAGGGATTTGGTTCATTAAGGAACCATCAAGAAACGAAGCTAAATCTGGAGTTTTTAACCATGTCAGAACTCTGGTTTGCAGCATCTTGGGAGCGGGAAATGTCTGCAGCAGGCCAAGAGTGGGCTTTTACCTCCAAAGCCCAAGACAATGGTTCAGAAATGCAGTCTCCAGAGCTGCAATTTGCACCATTTCCCCCTGTTGTTTAATATTTAATGTCACCTGAAGGCAGGTCTTCGCATAAAGCACAGAAGAAATCATACACTGGTGGACTGAAGCAGGCTTTTGTAGCCCTCCTGGGTTAGGAGCCTGAAGGAGAATGCCTGCATACACCAGAGACAGAGGTCCAGCAGTAAAATCAGTTACAGTAGAGGTATGACATGCTTTTACCACATGCTGGTGGTAAAATTTTCTCTACATTGATTTGCTTAATGGTTCTGGCTGTGCTGCCAAAATCTGCTTTTACAGTAGCAGCCCAAGTGCAGCTGCAGCTTGCAAGGCTTGGAGACCCAGTGCTGAGGAAGCCAACAGATGACATCTTGCTGTCATGACATAGACTGTTCTGTAGTGGAGCTGACCTCACGTTCCCTGGAAACAGCCTGGAAAACATGCCCTTTGTGTACACGCTCCCCTCTCCCCAGTTCTCACAATCACAGCTGAGTTAGGAAACAAAGTTCCAGCCAAAATTCCTCAAGGGAAAGGGACCCAAACTTCTTCAGGATGTGAGGCTCTGAGAACAAAATCTCCTTGTGAGAAGAAAGCAGCTTTTTAATACAGGAGGATTACAATCTCTTGCTATGTTGGCGGTGGTGTTTTGTTGACATGTGAAACTGAGATTTCTGAACTTTCCACTTGATTCAGCTGTACAAAAAGGTCTTCCTGACCTTTCCCTTCCAAAATGGTAGAATCACCTCTAAGTTTGCAGCCACTGGAAGATGGAAGTGACCTAGCCAATGACAGGTTAAAGTGATAAATTGCTGAAAGGAACCATCTTAATTTTAGCAGCTGCATTCATTGCAGCTAGCAGTTATTTCTTCAGTTTCCCACCTCCTTCTGGAGCGTTGATCAGGTACCTAAAACTGGAGCTTTCCTTTCCATTCCATCACCAGCATTACTGCCACATACCGTAAGGTAATAAATCAGCAACCCTCTCCACTGTACAGCAGTTGGGCAGCAGGCAAGGGACTTAAGTAAAACCATATGTAGGTCAAGACTACCAAGATCAATTTATTTCTAATTACTTACAAATCTTCAACACCCCAGCCAGGGATCAAGACCATATTGTGTTAGAAGAAAGAAATGATGTGTATTGACAGTTCATTCTACTATAGTAGTTCTTTTTTTTTTTCTTTTACCTTAAAATTACTGTTTCTAGGGTGCACCAAGTAAGTAATATAAGAAGGGGGAAGGACAAGTAGGTGTTAAGGATGTGAAGATGCTCTGCATTTGTCCAGTTGTAAAGAGGAGCAGAACATAGTTCCTGGAGTTGATCCCGTCTGTGACAGATTCAGTGTATGGGCAAGTGTCCAATGACTTTGTGCCTCACATCTATAAAACAGATCTACCCATCTAACCTGTCTGCAGCTGAGAAGCTCTGCGTAGTGTAAACGTGCATCTATTACTAACAGCAGTATCAGCAGTGGCTGTATCCAACACAGGAAAACTGTCAAGAATGTTTGTTAGGCCTGCATTTTGACACGGATTAAGATAAACTGGTTTGAAACAATAACAAGTTGCTGAGAAGAAAATGAAAGTTTTTATAATCTCCTTGACTTCTATTTGCAAAACCTCTTGCTTCTGGCACCGTGATGTGTTGAGCTAGCTAACCCATGCCATTGTCAGGGCTCACCTAGCTTTGTTCAGGATAATTTTTGCACATACAAGGGAAAAAGCAACAGAGAACATTTCTTTCAGCTCCTTTTGGAAGGGAGCTGTGGGAGAGCCATGTCTGCTCCAGGGAAAACAGCCAGAAATTGGTTGAGAAGGAGTCAGGAGTGAATTAAGACTATAACTGGGAGCAGATCCAAACCAACATTTCCCCATCCCTCTGCCAGCTGCTTGTGTTGCACAAGCTGCTCTGGTAGGGATCCCATGGTCACCTGCCCTCTCTGCCTTTGGGCACAACATGAGCACAGAGGGGATCATCTGGGACCCAAGCAGGTTCTTCCCTGAGCAGAGCAACCACAGTAGTAGTTGAATGGCTGTAGTGAGCCAAGTGGTGTTGCACTGTCCATGGCTCACTGACTCACTGGGATGCTCTGGGCTTCTCTGAACATGGTACCCAGATGCAAAAAGCCAGCTTTCACTCTGCCCTGGAGGGAGAGCTCCTGTCAGGCTTCTAGTGAGGCTTTGCAAACCACATAAAACAAAGCTGGAGCTGTTCTGTACAGTTCTTGAAACCTCTTGGACATGGCCCATGGAATCATGAGTGCCTAGAAAACAGACTGGTCTTTTCATCACCTGTGTGGTTGCCTGCTCCTTTGGCTGGTAGCTTCTCCCTTCCAGAACTTCCCATCCTGGCCACTTCAGCACACACACCAACATCAGATATGTAGACTGGTTTGCCTCATCCTGGGTGAATTCTCTTTTCAGGCCACAAACTGCCTGTCAGCAGCAGGTAGGCTGCACCAGCATTATAACATTTTCTGTGACTGATAGGAAGATGGGGCAGCTGACAGAGCAGGGTGCTACGTCCTAAGGTCCACTTTTTCTGCAGGCTAGCTCCGGATGATGCAGGTGGAAACAGAAAGGAGAGAGGCAGCTGCTATGGGTCAAATATTTATTTCTGTTACAAGAAATGCAGCCTGACAGGCCATGTTAAATGACTGGGGTGGCACTTGAGGCTTTACTGTGACAACAGGTACAACCCTAAGGACTTCAGGAATTGGTCTGCAGTGTTCAGGGACTTTTCTGACTATTTCTGGGACAGGGGGTCTTAGACATAGCTGAGTAATTTTGTGTAAAGGAGTTACTTATTTACTAACCTGTATCTGTGAAGAAAAGGGTTTGGCTGTAGAGTGACAACAAATATGGTCTTCATGTTTAATTCCGTAGAGTGTGGCCTTTCCTCCCTCCTTTCCCACTTACACAGATTTCAGATTTTGTGAAGTTTTTGTACCGGTGACTTCATCTGCCATCATTAATCAGCGAGCTATCTCAGTCCAGCAAGCCAATTTAGAGTCCTGCTTGTGCATTTGATCAGCAAATGCAAACCATGTGTAATGTCAGCAGGTCAGGGGAGGTGATGGAACATGGGATTTTCACCTCAGTTCCAGAAAGGGCCATAGTTGCTTCCAGGAAGCTGAGCTTGGCACTGGCTGTGGGGAATTGAAAAGATTTATTTCCCTGTATGAGAGCTTAGAGCTTGATCGTTCTAATCAAGCATTTTCTAATCAATATGTTTCTTATGGGCTTTCCAAAGGCTACATTAGAAAAGTAATTTTATTTATTTTATGACTTTGAAACCCTGAGGGATTTGGGTGTGTCAGCTTTGCAGGGTCCTTGTACCGACAGTGAGCAGAGGAGGGCTGGGTCTCAGGGCAGCAGGGCAGAAGCCCAGCCCAGTGCTTCACTAGGTTTGCTTCTGCAGATGTCTGCATACACAGAGGCCCCAGAACAGACACAGTGCACAGAGCATTACCTCCACTTGTGGTCTGCCTTAATACCCCCTTCAGAAGGAGACAGGAGCATCTGCCTTTATTTAAGTTTACTA
>NW_008615422.1:33813-92172 GCF_000691845.1 Merops nubicus
TAGTAGACAGGAGCCTATGCCTTTATTTCAGTTTACTACTGAAAAAGCTGTTTCGCCCTCCGTTCCCAGCAGTGTAGGAAGCTTCCCAAAGCTTTGTCATTCTGATTATAGGCAGTTTCAGACCTTTTTAAAGGACACACAAGCCTCACTGGGGTCTCTCTTCCTGCCCATCACACGACTCCCCTGTTCCCTATCCAGTCATTTTTTCCTTAGCAAGACCTGTAAAGACATATTTTCCTCTGCTGCCATCCATTCCCCTTGTACCAGTTTGTACTCATCTCCCAAATAATTCTCTCTGAAGATTAGCAAGGATTAACCTTTTCCTCCTTTTTTTTGCCTTTGCTTATCTCTGGGCCTCAAAACTGCAGAGCCAGCCCTCTGCTGTAGGATGAGGCAATCCCTGCAGGCCAGCAGCAATGGACAGCTACTGCTTCTCCACTACCTGGGTCAAGTGGCACCTGCTGGAGAGAGCAAGGCATCGGGCACATCACCCCACACCAGACCTCTGTCCCCTGTTCATAACAGCAGGTGTAATGACCACCAGCAGCAGAGTTCATCCTGTGGTAGGGCTGCATCTTCCACACGTGCCAACCCAAGAGCAGTCCCACAAGGCACTTACCTAGGCTTGCTGTCTGCGTGGGGGTAGCTAATCATGCCACAGCTCTCTGTCACCCAGTCCTCTCCTCAGAGGAATTAGGAAGGCTGCCTGAGCAAGTAGAGTCCTTAATCTTCCTGCCTTTAACTTCCATAGGTAGTCCTCAAGAGCTGCTGAGCTCGCTGTGGGTGGGAGCCTGCCAGTGCTGGTGGCTATGGGGAAGGCACTTACAGTAAGAAGTGGATGCAGCAGCTCCAGCAGAAATGGCATTAAATTCCTGTCTCAGGGGGACCTCAGTGCCCAGCTTGGGCTATAATCTGAAACCATCTTCAGCATGACCAGCACACTGCTGTTGAGCTCAGCACTGCAGCCCCTCTCAGGGAGCAGCACATCGTGGTTTGTGCTGTCAGGTTGGAGCGTGGTATCACGACAGGGTCCCTGGTCTGTAGCAACAGTGGGTACCTCTAAACAGGGATCTAGAGAGCAGCAGATTGAGCACCACAGGAGTATTGGGCCATAGTCATTTGAAGGAACTGTGCAGCATTTTGCACTTTCAAAGCATTTCAGATGTTAACTGGCCAAGCCCCATGACACCTCTTTGCATTTTGGTAGTCTAGCTTTCTAAATAAAGAAATGACACAGAAAGAGGGGACTTTTTAAAGTGGCTCTGGCAGAACCTAGGATTTGAGTGTAATCCTGTTTTTCCCCAGACTGTGCTGCCTTCACAAAAAAATGAAGAGGAAAACACAGCCTGGTGCCCCTCACCTGCTTGCCATACACCATCCTATGCAGAACAATGTGTTATGCTTTATGGGTAACATGGAAGAGTTTAGTTAATTAATGAAGATAAAAAAGAGCTTTCTGTAAAGAGCTAGTTGGTAGCAGACATTCAAGTCTTCTGAACTTCTCCAGCTCTAGCACTGTCCCACAGTCAGAGCTGGCCTGCCTGGTGCTGCCAGGGGTGGTGCATCTCTCCCGGGGTGTTTGGAAGCCAGCTGCTGATCTGCATGCACTGGCCCCTTTGCTGTGTGCCCAACTGCGCTAAGGAGTTTTCAGCGTGGGAGTGAGAACAATTCTGCCTGCCCTGCAGAAAGCAGGGACAAGTGAGGGCTCTGTCTTTACTCCCTTTTTGCCTCATCACCCTGCCACAGCATAAGCTTGGAGCACCGGGCAGAAGTGGAACAAGAAGTCAGACAGAGCTTACTGCGAGTGCTGTTTCCGTCATGTATGCTCTCATGTGGCTGCACCCTCACACCAACACCAAAACGCAGCAGCAGCAGCTCGCAGGGGTGCTGTACATGGCACTTTGCTTTGGATTTGTGTCTTCAGATTGTTCCAAAATGAGTCAAGGTGAGAACAGCCCACGGGACCTTACACTTCACATTTTAGCTGTGTCTGTTACGTACACTGTGCGTCCCGACTCCTGCTGCCAAACGCCCGCCTCGTCTGCCAGAGCAGAGAGAGGTGCTGAGTATGTCTGTTTTACAAGAGATGAGGTTGGCTACATCTCTCCAAAAAACCAAGTCGTAACCCCATCAGAAGTTTGTGGTCAGATGCAAATATGGCTGGCTGTGTAGTTTTATGTGCAGAAGGTTATACTGCGTGAGCAGAGAACTCTGTTTTTCCAGCCTCAAAGCCTGACCGTGCTGGTGTGTCCCAAAAGGCTCGCTGTCAGAAGGAGTGGACTCTAGAGATCATCAGCTTAAACTGCTCTTCAGCAGACCAATACATTCTGCTCTGTGTGTGCACACACACATGTGTAGATGTGTAAGGGCCTGAACATATATAAACAATTTCACTTGAAGAAAAAAGTGTGAGCTCTCCCATCGACCCCTCTTCGTCGTGCTGGGTTTTGCTGTGCAAGAACAGAAAGGAACAGAGAGTGGATTTCTTGTGCCGTGCAGACAGTTATCAGCTTGTGCCCTGCAGCACGAGGATTGATCACTCACACCATTTATAAGGTAGCTGGTGGAACAGGTGCTAGAAACAGGACTTCAGGTGAGGAATAAGCAGCACAAGTAGATAATCTGTTAAGCCACCAGCGTGCCAGCCTGCAGCGTTAGAAAGGTGAGCATGAATTTTGTGCCCTGTTTAATGCATATGAAGCTGTCAGATTATAAACACATCTATAAATTATTGTATTTTACTCTGCTGGAGGTGGTGCTTGGAAGCTGGCAGAAGACAGGCTAGAGAATACACTGAATCTTGCAGAGATGGATTCTGTTGGTTTACAGGGCTTTGTCTAACCTGCTTTCAGCTATTGAGTTCAAGAAGGTTTTGTTGTGTATTTTTACATGATGCAGACAGGGAGACCAAGGCTGGGAAAGCTTGCCAGATTTCAGCCAGCAGAGCAATGGCAGGCACAGAAGCAGAGCCAGGTCTGACTCCCAGGTCAAAATTCACCCTCTGAAGTCCATGGCAACGCTGACCACTGAGAGGGCAGATCAGGGGAAAGGCATCAGCATCATCCCCCGTGTCTGATCCACACGTACTGAAAGCAGCAAAACCTTCCTACTGATTTCAATGCTCGGTCCAGCAGGCAAAACTCTGTCCTCATTTTGTAACCCAGCACTCATTTTCCTCACACTGTTCTGCTTGGTAAATATCTTTGTTAGTTAAAGACAGATGCTGTTAGCTTACACAGAGAATAAAACTGGTGAGATAAAGAGAGCCCATCTTCCTCCAGCATGGGCACAACAATAAAAGAGAAGATGAAGAGGGGAAAATAAGAAACAGCATCCAAAAAAAGAAAAATTGTATAAGTGGGATTAGTTTTTCTTTCATGGGGAATATAGATGAGCGTTTTCAAGACCTACTGATAGCTCTGTATGCTGTGTGCTAAAATCCCTTTAGCTGCAAAGCCAACCCTCTCGTGCCCTTGTTTTCACTAAACCAACTGCTTCTTTTTCAGAAAGGGCAAAGAAGGTGGGATACAGGTTTAGTAAATGCTGCACTGCTCATGGAAGTGTTATTTTTTGAACGGCAGCTCCTGAAGCACTTTGAGCAAGACTGGTCTGCACCCTCAGAAAAGCCTCCTGGGACTGACCTCACAAAGCAAATGGGCACACAGAGGGGGCAGGCAACTAAAGAGGGTTTTTTAGAGCAACTAACTTCCCAGGGAAGCAGCAGGGAGAGTGGGCAGTAAATGGGAGAAGAGGAGATCCATCTAGGGAAAAGCAGCTAACTTTTTTTATGGCACTTTACATCTTCCAAACAAACTCAAGTATTTAATTAGGGGATCACCCCCTGAGTGGAGACATGTGGCACGTCCACCCACTCATTTTAGTGATGGCCAGCCTGAATTAGAAGGGCTGCTTGCTGATTCTTAGTAGCTAGGAGCCAAGTGGTCCTAGGTCATACCACTCTGGGTTTTTCCTCAGAAGCTTTGGAGGTGCTGCCAAAACCCAGCAGAGACCTGATTTGCAGTGTGCAGGATTTGGTCTGTTTCAGAGTTGTCAGTACAGCACGTGCGGCTTGTCCCAGGCTGGGTAACTAAACTTGGGTGTTCTGGGTCTAGCACCGACCAATCTAAACCTCTCTTTAGACATTGTGCTCCTGTATTAGTTGAACAGAAGACAAAAAATGCACATGGGAAATACTGATCTGTGTTTGTACAAAGAGTGATTTATTTCTTACGTTGTCATCTCTAAGACAGACTGCACCTCCTGTGACATTATCATACAGCTCTGTCCGTGTTGGCTTGATTTTCCCAGTGCTCTTTTGTTTCATGCCTCATCTTGGGAAGTGCACATCAGAAGTCCAGTTAGATTTCCACATGACAGGGCTCCTTTGGGCCATTTATTACTTGCGTGGCGTGGTGAAGGGGGAGGCAAAAGAAACGACGCATGAGCATTTCAGGCACTCCTCAGATGGTCTTTTAAATCCTTTCATACATTGTGGTCTGTCTGCATCACGGCTGACTTCTTTCTCTTTTAGCTGCAGTTGATGTGCCTGCTGCCCAGCAGCAGCCCAGGGTCTCGAGTGTGTTTACTACAGGAATTCACCAAAAGATAAAGCTCCCTCTGGCATTTTAGATGACAATTTGCATGTCTCTAAGCAGATCTACATCACACCCCCATCCCTTCAAAAAGAAAGGTCCTACAGGAAATTCTGACCCCATTAATCAGACCCTAATTCAATAAAGGGAAGAGAATTTAAATCCTTCATAAATAAATAAATGCTACTTCTTGTTTCTGTGTGGCACATAATACAGTGCTACAGGGGCAGCTGAAAGCCAGTGGAAATTCTTGCTGCTGCCATGCAGCCATCCTTTCCTGAGGTCAGCTCTGACCCTTTCTCAGGCTCGATCTCAAATCCTTTCCTGACTGAGAGTCAGTTCTGCATGCAGCTGTGGCTCTGGGGCTTTCCAAAGCCACCGTCTGGGAATCTGGCATAGCAGCAGAGTGCAATTTGCTGCGTGTGACCTCTCGCTAAAACAGAAAAAAAGGGTTGCCTATCTGTTAAAGAAGTGAAAATAGAACCAAAACAGAGCAGTACGACTCTCCCAGGTTTCTTTTAGTGCTTGGTAGGAGGAGAGTAATTGGATCTCAGAGGATGGTGTGCCAGGAAGGAAATTTCTTCCCATTTGCAGCATACAATCAGCCAGGTGCAATACGAGGAAGGGAGGTTCGTCTTCCTCTGAAGTGGAAGGTATTAGCCCCTGCCAGAGGCTGTGTACCAGAGATCAGATCAGATATGGCAAATTTTATGTTCCTATGCACATTGTGAAGCTTTCACTTCTACGCAACACATTATAGCAAGTCAAACAATGAGTCATCTCACAAGGGGGAAAAGGAAAGAAAGCGTTTATCTCCCAGTGGATTTGTGATAATCTCTCCACCTGAGCATAAACTGCTCTTCACCATGCTGCCTCCTCCCTAGGTGAAGCTGGTTTAAATTTGTCTGTAAAACAGTTACTGAATTGTCACACCTCCCAGGCCTTTCTGCCTGGCCCCAATGAAGGTAGCAGGCAAAAGGTCTTTGACTTGCATGGTAACTTGATGGGCCCCTGCGAGTAAACACAATAGCCCAGGCTGTATGTGCTGTACAAGCAGGCTGGCAGAAAGAGAGTGCCTTGGAAAATCTGTGCCCAAACCTGCTATTTTACTATAAAATGGCATGCCACCTTTGTGTGGGCAGAGTTGCATTGGTGATATTTTATCCTGATGCAGGAAACCCAAGCTGAAGCAGTGCTAAAGGTGCCACAGCCTCAGCATGTACCTTCCTTTCCTTTCCTTTCCTTTGCAGTGTCCAAGCAGCGTGTGGCAGCATCATGGCACCTGCAGGAGGGCTGGGTCCCTCTCAGTGCCTTGCTCAACCCTGCCTCCACCCATAACCACTTGCACTGCTACAGGGGCTGTGTTAAGCAGCCCTTCTTCACAGACCCCAGCCACCCAAAGGGAAGCAGGGCTATAGCTCACTTGCATCTGACTACTTTTCATCATTCTTGATGGGTGGCTTTGCAAGAGAGCACCCCTTCTTCTGTGGAAGGATACCCACCGAGCATGGATGGGGCCCAGGGCTTTGCCTCCTGCCTGCTCTGCACCTCAGAAGGAGCAGCTGGAGGAAAGTCCCACTTCACAGTGGAAACCTGGAATGAAGTAATGCCCTAGACGCTTTTTTCAGCATACTGAAGCAGTTCTTGTTTCTCCACATGTCACAGATAAACCAAGGTGCCTAAACTAATGAAGTTATTTCACAGTCCAGTGCTTAAAGTAATTCTGCATCAATGTGACATTCCACTCCTGCTCCTTCCCCTGAGACCTTGCACATTATGGCGTGGGGAGAAAGGGGGTTCACTGCTGGTTGCATATATTCCCATGCCTTGTCTCAATTTGGTAACACAATCATGGTCTCTTCCTGGCACAGGTTTGCAGCCCATTTACTGGAGCAGGGATGATGTGGCGCAGTGGCTCAGGTGGGCGGAGAAGGAGTTTTCCTTGAGGCCAATTGAGAGCAACACTTTTGAGATGAACGGCAAGGCTCTGCTGCTCCTGACCAAAGAGGACTTTCGATACAGGTCTCCTCATTCAGGTGAGGATTATTTGCAGAAGCTGTGTTTGAAAAGAGAGAGGTGGCTGCAACAAAATGTGGAGGGGGTCAGAGAAGGAAACGGTCGTATCTGTTGGGGTAGAGTGGGCAACGGGAGGAGGACAGAGACACTTGTATGAGACAAGGACAAGGAGGGAATGAAATCCTGATACGCCTGAGTTACAGGCAAATTTGAATGCAAACCCAAACTCAAACCTCCAACCTGGTTCTAGTTAAAACTCCCTGCAGAACTCCCTGAAAGCAAGCTTCTCTGGCAGCACTTTGTGACTTCCAGCTCCTCCCTGTAAAGGCTTATCTTTTCACAGAGCCAGCTACAGCAGCAAGTTAATAAAGTGCTCCAAGCCTCTTTAAAAAGCCCATATTAGCATTTTGCCTCACAGTTGGCTTGGCTGACATGCAGCTAAAAGTGACTGCAAAACTCCTCCCTGGGGGACCTTTCCTCTGTTTAATAGCCCCTGTGGGCTTTGCTTTGCTTTACCATATTCTCTCACATGCTGGAGTCCAGCCCAAGACCCAGCACAGCCAGGTGTGTGAATCAGTCTGCCTCTTGCTCAAATTATGTCTTCATTTATTCACAGAGGAGATTTAGAATGGTGTCTGTTGCCTGCCTGTATTTATATCCCCTGCGGTCTGTCTGCTCCAGTTTTACAGTCAGAGTAAGCCTCTGCCCTCCCTTGTCAGGGATGTTCAGCTGAGCTTTTCTTTCGTGACCATACAAGGTATTCCTGTTAAATATAAAGGCTCCTAATTCAATCAGCATAGGTGATCAAAGAGTTTGGACCAAGCAGTGACAAAATTCCTGGGAGGAGGCTTCCAGGGCAAGGCTAACTAGGTGCAGCCAGTGCTGCTTGGATCCAGCTGATAAACACCATGGCACTAATTCTGCATCAAGCTGCTTGGTGACTCCCTTCAACATCCCCCCACAACCATCCTCCTGCAGAATCTCTCACAAGCTGTGGCTTATGTTTTGTGTATATAAAGTTTTTTAAGCATGTGCTTCAAATCCAGAACTAATTTTGTATGGAAGGAGAAGCCAACCATCAGAGTCTGCAGACAGTGTAACGTGGTAGTGAAAACTGATGCCTAAAAACATATTTTTTAATTGTGGTACACCATTTTGAATTGTTTCATTAAAATATTAGCCCTGCTTAAGGCAAAAGGAGTATTGAAACTGGGGAAGTGTGAAAGGACTGTAAGGGACACCTTTAGGTATCTTGTCTGCAGCTCCCCTTATCATCCCAGTGCCTTGCTGCCTACAAGTTATGCCCCTGCTCTTCCCCTTGTGTACTGTGGGAGCCCTTGAAATGAGTAGGATTAAAATGTTTGTAGGCTGGCAATAGAGAGTTTCCAGAGGAGAGCCTCTGGCTTGCAAATCCTCACTTTATGCAGAAAGTTAAGCTCTTATTTACCTAAATTTCGAATTAAATAACCAAACTACAGACATCCTCCCTTGCTTTTTCTCTCCTCCTTCTCTCCAGGTATTCACTACTGAAAATAAACCTTTTAGAGGGTATCTTAGTCAGCCCCTAAAAATGTATATGACTGTAGGTAAAGGGACATTACCTCAACATTTCCCAGAAATTTTTTACATGAAATTTAAGAACTATGAAACAATGTTTGCCAGGGAGGCATTAAGTTTTTCAAGACTGTAGCTACCTAAAAGCTCTATCCTTTCCTCTCACATTAAACCAGGAGAACTGCATCCACCCCCCACAGTGGTCCTGGCAATGAAGTGGGCTCACAGCCCCACAGCTATTCTCTTTAGGGCTGGCCAGGGAAGGGAGGCAGCAGAGGAGGGAGAGTGTGAAAAACACTTTTCACCTTCTTAAGCTGCAGTGCTGCATTTGAGTGGTGCAGAAGCATAACTGTGTTGTTAGGTAAAAAAAAAGACAGACAGCTTTATGGACTTTTTCACTAGTCTGTCAGGCAAAATCAAAAGAGATACAAATTTGTTCCCTTATTGCTTGGCGTGGTACGGCGCTAGTTATGATTGTGCCACTGTTGCACTCAAAGATGCAAATTATGTGGTAAAATCACTTTTTAGCCTTTCATGTACTAAACATGGAAAAGGTAACTAGGTTCTCCAGGCTTTGTTTTTAATTAGATTTTCAGGTGTTGCAATCACTTTTTAAAAATGCCCTAAAGTCACTGCTGAGACAGTAAAAGCAGCCAAGATGCTAAAAATAAAGGAAGCTGAACTCTGGAAGGCAGGATGCCTTTAACTGTTTCATGCTAAGACACTAAACTTGCTCACAAATGGGGCACTGGCAGTTTATAGAGACAAGAGACAAATGGTGCAGAGTTTACCATCCCTTAGAAACAACTACTGAAAAAACCACATGCACGTGAGAAAACTCTCTGAAAAAAATCCAAGGTTTCCTAAATGAAGCTTCATCAAGTTCCTTTGCAGGTAGTATATTATTGCCACAACCTGTTCCTTGTATGAGCAGCAACAAACAGAAGAGAGCAAGCAGGATTAATTCAAGGGGCTTCCTACCATGTGTTGTACATTTTCACTTTGATACGTACAACCAGTTACATCAGACAAAATTATAAGTACTTATGTGTTTTGTGTAGATTTGTTGGAGGAAGGACATCAGTGCAAGATGCAATACATAAAAAGACACAAAATAAGCAGTCAGTCCATTGATCTCCTAGATATTGCAATGATATGTTCCACTGAGGAAGGGTAAAACAATTCTGGTGCCAGGGAGTGGGGGGAAGCGAGGAGCAGCCTGCCTGCAGCCCAAAAAGCAACAAGCATCTGGATCAGTTCATGCAAGAACATGTCAGCTTGGTGCAGTGCTACTCATTGCAGACATTTCTTCCTTAGTCTGCATCATATCTGTAGTCTAATATTGCCTGTTGGAGGGAGCTCCACAAAGATTCTAGTAGCTAGAAATAACTAGCTTTGGGATCCAATTTGGGCTTTCCAGGAGTCCAGCCCCTGACACCAGAAGTGATGTACAGGAGTTCCTAAGGCACCGACAGCACCCAGGTGTCTCTAGAGCTGTCACCACAACTAGGTTGTTCAGGGTAGTTAAATCTCTCAGTTCTTCTCAAGTCTTCAACTCCATCCCAGAGTCACTTCTCAAAATGAGAGTTCTTCCTCCTGTGGATTTCCTAGATTTTAGGTTCTTAGTAGCACGCTGCCTCTGGCCTTGAGGCACCTGTGTTGCAAGGAGAGCCTTTACAGCATCTTCTGTCTTCTCCCCACATACAGCCTAAAGGGTGCAGTAATTAAAGAAGAGCACCATGGTTGCTTCCAGCAATTACTGTATCAATCGTGGGCTCTGCATTTAAGAATTCTGTGTCCTAAGGTGACTGTCTAAAAAGCTGGGGCTATGAAAAGGTGGGACACTCAACTAATTACTGCTTGTAAAGGTTTGGAGCTCTTGGATGAGCCGTCATGTAGCCTGAAAAAAAGCTCCATAATGGGGTAATAAAAGCCATTTCTTGTCATTCTCCCATTTTTCCACAGTCACACACAGAGGCGTGATGTGCAGTTTTTCTTTTTCTGTTTTTTTCCCTTTCAGGGAAGATTCTTGCAACACAGTGAAATGTAGGATTTTTCTGCAAGCATTTTGGGGTCTGAAAATAGCACCCAGGAGCCACGAATTCATGCATCAGATGGCTAAACGAGTCTTCTCAGCAGTATGTAGGTTTTCATTTCCTTTTTCCTGCTGTTTGTCTTTCAGGTGATGTTTTGTATGAACTCCTTCAGCATATCCTGAAGCAAAGGAAAGCTCGTATGCTCTTCACACCTTTCTTCCACCCTGGGAACTCTATCCATGCTCAGCCAGAGGTCATATTGCACCAGAACCATGATGAAGGTAACTCTGTCTCATTATTAGGGGAGCTGCCATTATAGAGGAGAGGAGGGTAAGGCTGTGAGGAATTATGTCATTCTCTTGCTCCCCAGTTACTTAAATGAAGTTACTCTCCTCACTTTGTCTCCATAGCTTTGGAACAATCACCTGGTCTAGGGAGGCAACTGTCAGTTCTCCATTTATCTTCTGTTATTTTGTCCTGTTTCCAAAGCCTGCTTAAAAGCTATCCCAGATGCAGATTTTTAAAATGCTAGAAAGTTTTACTGACTCCATTAAGTTTTCCTCACTCCCAGTTGAGTAGACAAAGGTGCTTCATGGATTTTTAGTATCCTGGAGATGCAACTAGGTGCAATTGTTAGAGCAAGGGAGAAGGCAACCTCTGAGAGGAACATCTAACACAGTCACTTCAACTGGCAATCTGTCATCCCATCATGCCAGAGTTCCCAGCACTGAGCCCATCATGTTGCTCAGGTTTTGTGCTGCTTGAGCAACTCAAGTTGAGAGAAGGTTTCTTCTGCAGGTTTTGTCTTGTTTTTACTATCAGAATTACTAGCTTAGGTTATTAGTTAGCCTTTTAGTAGGACACTGTGCCCATCATGTTGCTCAGGTTTTGAGCTGCTTGAGCAATTCAAGTTGAGAGAAGTTTTTTTTCTGCAGGTTTTCTCTTGTTTTTACTATCAGAATTACTAGGTTAGGTTATTAGTTAGCCTTTTAGTAGGCTTGCTTGTCAGAGGTGGTGAGGAAAGAATAGATATGTTTGTAGACTTACAGATTTGGACTTCTACTCATTATTGGTACAGATCAAAATGTAAGTCTGCTTCCTTCAGTGGAAAATTGAGGGTATATGTTCTTTAAAAATATATACACTAGAGTATTTCTTGGTTTTCTCCAATAACAGAAAAATACAAAGCCTGAGATTTTTAGATCCTTTCCATGAAAGCATCAGGAAGAATTCACTTTTTCAATTTTTAAAAAAAAAATCTAGGAGAAATTAGTATTATTAATTTTTTAAGTAAGCAGAAAAAATGAACAGAAGTGAGTTAGGGTATCTCCCTAGTCTCTACTAACTGAAGAAAAGGTGCATAGATTATTTCAAGGTTCAATGTGGAATTGCAAGAGGAGATTCAGGGGTACTGTCAGCCCTGTACAAGTTGCCCATGACCAGCTTGAACAAGCCAGAATCAAATGGCACCACCAGCAACTGAGACCAAGCCAAGAGCAGGACAGCAGTGGGTGGGATAAGGACACTGCAAACTATTTCCACACAGCTGAGTAAATATTTCAGATTAGAAGAGGGTGCCTGCAGGTCAGGATGAGGTTGAACTGGCAGAGTTGTGCAAGAGACAGTTGCCTAGTGTGTTAAAATAGGCATTTTCCAGAGACCATTATTAAAATCTCAGTTTTTTTTCCTGAAGCTTGGCATTCACCTACCAGTGTTCCCTTTCAAAATTTCAAACAGAAACACTAGCTGCCCTCTCAGACACCCCTGCACTAAAGGTGTGGAGCAACTTTCACTCTTGAGAGGATTTCACAGTCCTGTTCAGTCAGTCTTTCATGTGTGTCACTTAAAACATAAGTCCTTTGCCATCTTAGCCCAACTTCTGTCAGAACACAGGATGATTAAGAAATAGCTTTGTTTTTTTCCTCACAATACTCTGCCTGCTGATAGTATTGCTGGGTTTCCTTGGAGAACTCTGCTATTGCTTAAAACTTTACTTTATAATGACAAAAATTAGTTCTTGTTTTGCTGTGAGAGGAGCTTCAAAATGAGCAAAAGAATCTGCAGCTTGCCTGCTATAAGACTCAGAGCAATCACAAAATCTCTGTGCTAAGAATCTATAGGCAGGTGAATTTATTTTTTTTGATGTATTTTGACGTTCCTTCCTCCTGTTTCACAGAGTCACTTGGGAGAGACTAGCACAACTGAGTTTACCATTTTCCCTCAGCAGAATGCAACTTAGTAAAAAAGGAGAATGAATGTGAGAAGCAGAACTCAACCCTGCCTAACTCACAAGCTGTAACAAGAGGGGTCCAGTGGTATTTTGGTGCAGTTTTGAGTGTTAAACCTTGTAGGTGATGGATCTTTTTTAGAAGCCTTCCTTACTCCAGTGATGTTCTCTCAGTTTTCTTCTACTGGCTGATTTGCCCATTTCCTAACAGATGACACACTTAGGATTCTGCTTCTAAATGCTGGTAGTTAATCCAGAATTGGATGAGACCAACGTTTACATCTAGTGGCTTTTTCCTAGCTAGTCAAAGTGGGTTTGACTGAAATGGCTTGACAGAGGTTTAGGGTATCTCCATGATGCATTGGCACTGGATTGGAATGTGCCCTGTGGGCATCAGCCTCTGTCCTTGTAGAGGGATGAGCAATGGAGAGTGAATTACCTACAGCTCCAGTGGTCCTTCTGACTCAGCTCTGAGTCATTTGATGGGATGCCATACAGGAAGCTTACACTGCCATTCTCTGCACTTCTTTTATGGCTAAGCAGAGTGCCAATCTTTGGGATTGTCACACCAGCAATTGCTCACTCCCAGAGTGAGTGCAGCCCCACCCATCCCTGTATGCTTCAGTTGGGTCAGCAGTTTTCCTGGGAGAGTTTCTCTGTCACAGCTTTGCCTTCAAGACGAGAGTGTTGGTCACTCAGAATGAAGAGCCAAACTGATGAGTGAATCTATTCCTGCAGGAAATGATGTACCACATGTGCTCAACTTACAGCCATCAGATGTGCCAGGGAGTGAATGTGATGAGGATATTAGTCTGTTGAGGGTCATTCGTGGCAGTGGAGCTGCTTAGAGCTGGGTTTGAGTGGTTTGATGGTAAACTGAAACTTTGGCCATGAGGGAATTCTTCAGTTAACTATTAAAGAGAAAGATCTTGGAGGAGAGTGAACACTAGTGTGTATTCATTCATGGCTTTCCCTCTTGCTGTTTTTTAAAGGGTACCTTGGTCCCTGACCTGTCCTGGTTCAGGATCTCCACGGTTTGGGAGCAGGCAGACAGGTCTTCTGGTTGGAGCTTGTCAGAGCAAACCAACTTTTGCAGAGAGCCTGGGAAGGCACAGCAAGGCATTCCTTTCTGCCTTCAAGATAGCTGCTCCCCACAGCCAAGGCACTTCTAAATAAGTAGGACAAACAATACAATATCCTGGTCTGTATTTGCAGACCAAGAATGAGCACAGTGCCTTTAAATGTACAGTGTTGGGGTGGATGGTCTGTGGAAGATAGGACACTGCCTAAAGTTGGGGGGCTGGTTTTCTTTCTCTTGTGGCAAGGAAAAGAGACTTTAAGAAAAGACAGCCACAGAGGTAGGTACAGTTTTAAATTAATTCCTCTTTGATCTTCACATCATTTGGGCTGTCTCACATTACCTGGCCACATTGTATTTAAAGCTGTTTGGGTTTAAAGAAGAATATATATAGCTCTGGAGTTTTATGTCCTCCAGCTGTTTCATTGTGAGCACCTTAAATGGCTCTACGAATGCATTTTTCTTGTCTGGGGCCACGAGTATGTGAAGTAAGTGTTCTGCAGCCATGTAGTTTCTGCCTGAATTTTCAGGTTTTCCTGTATACTTCAGTGTCCACGTATAGATGAACAGCCCACTGAGCAGGCAAAAGGGTTGGTGCTATGTCCCTGCCTGGCACTACATTTTGTCAGGACTTGAGCTGCTCCTGTTCAGGCCTTTCCCTAGGTAAATGCTCATCCCTTTCCTGATGCCTGCCCGGGTTCCAGGGCAGAAGAAGCCCATGGCTCTTCCCCTCAACACTGCCTTGACAAGAGAGCAAGAGAATTGTTCGAGAGGATCAGAGCAAATGGAGTGAGCAAATAGGCAGCCACAAATAGGCAGCTACTTGTTTCAGTTGTTGACCTGTACCCAGCAGTTTCCTTCTCTTATCATCCAAGGATTTCAACAAAAGAGCACTTGAAATTTGATCTTTGTTTTTCAGATAAAAACCTGTTAGTCACTGCACTCTGGTGGCATTTTCCTTTTTGTCAGTAATTTCCCAAGTCAAAATTGATGGCCTGAAAGCTGAGAGTTTGCAGTGTTTATGCCAAGCATTTTGGTTTGTGAAGGGATTGTTAGTACATGAAGACACTGACCTAGATCCGTGATTTATCTCCCCTCTACTGTTAAGGATCACAGCTAAGGAAGTATGCTCATGCAAAAGCAATGGTAGAAGTCATGCTGAAGAAATGCAAGTGCTTACGTGGGACAACCCATCAGTAGATAGAACAGACTAAGTGAAACAAGGTGAAAATATCCTTATAAAGATGTTACATGCTCTTAAAATCAAGGCAGGGTAAAATTTAGGTAGTGTTTCACAAAGAGCTTCCTACCAGTGGAGTTTTTCAGATAACCCAGTCCATATTTCAGACTAAGATATCCTCTAAACTTAATCCAAGCTTCTACCCTCTTACTACTTACCAATATCTTACTACCCAATATCTTCTTGGAGACCTATTCCCTTTCTATCTCTGCCCTCTACTTTATAATGCTCATCATGGTACAATATAGGAACCACATGTAGAGACATGAATGGCAGGAGGTAAGTTTCAAAGCATGTGCACAGAAACACCATTAGGACAGCTGAATCAAATCTTGCTTTCTTCATGTGTGTTCCAGTCAGCTTCTCAAAGTGAGATTTCTCTTAACACGTTTCCCAGGGAACAACCATTACCTGGTGGCAGAGGGGGATTGTTTTCACAGTACTGGTTTCATTCCATGCAGTCATAACTATCTGCATTAATGTGGCATTTTTCTGGGCACCTGTAGGTCACACAAATAAAAGCATTTCCAAGCTGTCAGCAGCACCCAGTAAACCCAGTTAGCAGTTTGACAGTTAGATCCTACACCTTGATGACAATATAGACACCCTGCATGTTTGGGTTTTTTTCTCCACAGATAGCTTCGTCCAGAGACCTTCAAGACCATCCACAGAAACAGTCCACCACAACCCCCCAACCATTGAACTGTTGCATCGTTCTAGATCACCCATCACCAACAACCACCGTCCATCCCCAGACCCCGACCAGCGGCCGCTGAAGTCCCCCATGGACAACACTATCCGCCGCCTGTCCCCCGCTGACAGGGTGCCGGGGGTGAGGCATCAGCAGGAGAACAACCACCAGGAGCCCTATCCTCTCTCAGTGTCCCCCATAGAAAACAACCACTGCCCGCCTCCTTCTGAAGTGCTCCAGAAGCCCTCCAGCCCTCGCCAGGAGAACACCAGGGTCATCCAGCTGATGCCCAGCCCTATCATGCATCCTTTGATACTGAACCCCAGGCACTCCGATTTCAAACCACCCAGGTTGTCTGAGGATGGGCTGCACAGGGAGGTAAAGCCAATCAACCTGTCCCACCGAGAAGAGTTAGCTTACATGAACCACATCATGGTGTCTGTATCTCCTCCCGAGGACCATGCAATGCCAATTGGAAGAATAGCAGGTAAGTGACATTATCTAGGCTGCACCAAAGCTGATGCTCTTCATTCATGACTAACCTTGCTGTGTATTAAGAGCTCCTGGTTTCTTTTTGCTACTCTGTGACCTCGGGAGTTTACTGGCACCCTGTGAGTTTCACTACGTCTGTGGTTTAGACAGTTAAATATGATTAAACTAGTTTCATGGCAGGTAAGCAAAGGTGCAGAGTGACTTGCTCATGACCACAGAATGCGTAATTGGTACTGAAACATTTGTCCTAACACTCACTGCCTCTCTACCCCTAGCAATCCACTTGTTTCCCAAGGTACCTGTCTCCAAAGCCCTGTCCTGCAAAGAGGTCATTTTCCACTAGTTGCATTCATATTAGTGTCCAGTCCTATGGAAGGGAAAAAACCTTCTGTCAGTGGCCTTTGAGAGAATGCAGTGCCTGCTGTTCAGCTTGCTGCTGTGGAGATGGCAAGATTAGTGAAGTATCACCTCAGAGTCCTGCTTCACAGGCTTTCCTGTGCTTCTCACCCGAGGATTGTCCCTTCTTACTGAAACAAGGGTGCCTTTGTTCCACACAGACCACAAGCATCCTCCCACTTTTGTTATCGTAAATAACTGACATCACAGCAGCTGAATCAGGAAGCTGAGGTTACAGAAAATGGTTTTTGTTCTTGAAAGGAACTGTAAATAGGTAGGGAGAGGTGGAAGGGGAATCCAGACACTGCAGAAACACACTGAATGCCCCAGTAACTGATTTCTTTTGAGAGATGTAAATAGGCACCACACCTTCCAGGCATTTATGTCAGCAGCCAGTTGAGGTTTCAGGTGTTACACAGAGGCTGTATCTGCATGCTTAACTGCTTTCACTTTCAGTCTCCTGCCTTTGCTTAGACCCACCAGCAAGGGTGGCATGTCTTAAAAGAACTGATGGAGTGTTTCATGCTAGAAAGACCTAAAGTGTACTCAGGCCTTCAGTTCAGATGAAGGCAGTGCTCTGTGGCCAGCAGTCGGGTGATTACATAGCTGGCAGTTGCTGGCATCTTAGATTTCTCTGGATAAATCTGCCAGTCTACTTCTGTCAGTGCCCTAGGTCCTTTAATTGTAAATGCCAACAAACCTCAGTTGCTGTACAGGCACAAGCTACTGCTGTTCTGCTTGGGCTGTAGTGGTTCCAGAACTGTAGCTGCACCTTGTAAAGAGCTCACAGCCAGTTTAAAGGTGGCAAAACCCAGATTACTACCAAAAATGTAGACAGCCCATATTTCATACCTGAAGTCAGCTTCATTAATTCTATTGAATTCAATGGCAGCAGACTTAGGCCCACTAGAAAGGATATGCCTTTCTACCTGCTTCTCACCCATCTCACAGCCTTCAAATTACAGCTCTTGCCACTAAGTGATTCCCTTTAAAGAGCATTTCTTTTTTATGTCAGCATGCATCTGTTTCCCACGTGGATGTCCTTACCTTCCCTGACACTGCTATAGTTAGTATGGAGGCTTTTGACCAACCATGGCTTGCCACTTCAATTTGAGAGAGACCATGAAGGTGGTTTTAACTCTTAACTGCACATACACATCCAAACAGATGCACTGGCAGAAAGAGCTTTCCTAAATCACTGGCTTTATTTCAGTTTTATGAGTGAAGAAGACTGATGGGTTGGGTAATTAAAAGATTTACCAATAGTCCATGGCCAGAGCTAAGTAATTCCCCACTTACACTGGTGAGAAGGGAACTCTGACTTTCCTCTGGCTTAACCATTTGCATGCAGGTAGCTTTCAGGGGAGACAGGGATGAGGAGCAGCTACCAGGGAAGTCCCATGGGCTGCTGACTAAAACACTGGGCTGAGCTCCAAAACATGTTCTATTCCCAGCTCAGGTATTTTACATTGTAAAAGGAATTCTTCCCAGACTTAAGATACCTCACAGCCTCATAAACCTGTTTACTTGTAGATAGAGTCTGTTTTTTAAATGCAGCACACAATTACTTGGTGCTGAGCAAGGAGACAATGTTTTCACTTGCTGCTGTCCACAAACACTCTGTGTTCAGGAGGTGGATCAATAGAGCTCTGGACTTCCTGTCAGACAAAATAATGACCTCTACTCACTGCCTGACTAATCTATCCTACCTTTTTTATGTAATATCATTCCTCAAAATACTAATTTTACTGGTAAAGCAATTCCCTTTTACAGCAAAGAATTTCAAATTGAAGGTCTTACTCTTTTCCTCTAAGGCCGTTTTACACTTTTCTAGCAAAGCAAGAGGCATAAAGTATCTTTATGTTACTCATTAAAGTTCCATATATTATTCATCAGTGGCAAGAGTTGATTAAAAAAATTATGTTTAGCTATCTTCTTGTCTGTAAGTTTGTCAGAATTAGAGGTCATTGAGATGATCCAAAGGCAGACTTGCATCCACTGTAAATCCACGAGACAAGACTTGAGGTGACTAACTGAGGCATCAATAGTCATCTAGCTACAACAGCACTCAAAAATACTAAAAATGCCTGAGAAGGGGAGTTTGGCAGAGCAGTGTAACAGACAGCCTTCCCCACTGGAGCTGCTAATTCAAAACAGCAACAGCCTCTCTCTGTAGTCAGCTCCTAACTTGGACTCTTGCAAACAGGCAGTCGTGAGCTCTGAGTTTTTAATAGCCCAGCTTGGTTCCCCTCAGATGCTCTCAAAGGATTTCACCCTGTGTGGAAAAAAATATACTCTTTTTTCCTATTTCTTTTTTTTTAAACATTTGCAGTTTCAATCAAGAGAGGCACCTCAAAATAGTTCTTCTGCAGAATGGAAATTCCACTCCCTACACACCTCTGACTGGGAGGGTTTTGTTATCAGACGTGTTAGGACTTTGATATCTCATAAAAGGTACTCCCCAAGGTACAAGGAAAGGCAGGGTTTGAACGTTGGTAGGCGTTGGTAGGTGGTTGGTTGGTCTGGTGGAACCACAGCCACCAGAAACCCTCCCTGCAGCCATCCTGAAGTTCTGTCCCCGTGGCTTTCCTTGGGAGCTCTGCTGCTGAGTTCAACCAGGGCAGGTTTTCACCATAAAACTTTATTTAGGTGTCAAAAATACCTTTTTTTTTCTCAGATACCCATATCCACCTCAGCTTGGTAGCATGCAGGAAGATAGGAACTGACATACTAGATCTCAGCAGAAACCTGTCTGTGTTTTAGAGGAAGACAGAGGAATTCCTGCAAGAGGGTGACTGCAAGGGTGTGGAAAGCAGAGTGCTGTGGAGCAGTGGTAGGTGCAGCTGCACTGCCCCCAAGGGCTCCCTGTTCTCCTGGAGCTGGGACCCAGTAAACCCCACTGAGTCTGTCAGGTTCACTTTGTGTGTGTCTGAGGCAGACCTATTTCTCTTGCACAAGCAGCTCAGAAGGAGGAGTGTTGTTATTCCTCTGCAGAGCCCCACCCTGCCTGTTGCTTCCCATTCTGCTCTGCACTTGGCGAGGGGTAAATCTAAAGGCAGGTGAGTCTGGTGCCTTTTGTTGTCTATTGGTATGCTGTTCTTATCAGCTGGGTTACCTTAGCAACTGGGCTGTATCTGACTTTATGAGCTGCCAGATATGATTCTTCCCCTTCAGGAGGCTGAGGGAAAGCCAGGTAATGTTTGAACTGCTGAGAGGTGCGTTGTCTGCCACTGTGTTGGTTTGGCCCATAAAACTATCAACTGCTGTAGAAATGAAGACAGGCAAGATTCTTACCCTGCCAAAGTCATGAAAGAGATCTACCTCCAGCTCTGCTCCTGCCATGGCTCAGCCATGCACTCAGAGAGTGCAGGGGTGTAGCATGAACCCAGCAGAACTGTAGCAGACAAGGGTAAGCAACTCCTCAGTAAAAACAGCCTGATGGCCGAAACTGAAAATGCTGTCCCCTGTTAAGAGCACATCAGCTATGAATGACTCATATTCTACCAAAATCTACAGAGCAGTGCTCATGATGGGTGTAGGCCGTGTGCTAGCCCTGAGCATGGGGAGCCCTTCCACTCCAGAGCTCTGTAAGAATAGTAGTTTGGTTGTTTTATATGGGGAGAGAGGTTGGAGGGGGAACAGCACCAGGGATTCTCCTCCCCCATTGTCTGAAAAGTGTAATCACTTCTTATAAACTAGCATGGGAGGGGGAATGGCAGGAGGGGTTAGTTGAGTGAATCTTTCAAAATCATAGTGCTTCTAAAGAAATGCTCCTTTGCAGAGGACAAGTGCTGACAAACCCAGCTGCAGAGATTTAGCTTTTGTCACGTGCTTTCATAGAGGTAGCCTGTTTTTTCAAGACAGCACATATCATTGCTGTTACCATAGGACCCTACCTGTATATATGCCTCAAACTGCCCAGACTACCCTTAACACCATTGTGGGACATGATCCCAGCAGGGTCTGACAGCAGAGCACTGACTGGTGGGCTCTGGGGAAGCACAGACTTTGGGGCAACTGTGACAAGACAGTGTCAGCAGCTGAACAGCCTGGCAAACTACAGAAAACCAAAGTAGTGGTTCACTTTAGCATGCTAAGTTGTAAGCAGTGAGGGTTCAGTGCCTGCTTTCTGGGCAGCTGACCCTCCTTCCCATAGGGCAGCAGCTCATACAGACAGATTGGAGCCTTCAAAGAACTTGAGAACCTCAGTGTAGGCATGGCCTGTCACTCCCATTTGGATGTGGCAGTGATAATGTCACTGGCCTTGTTTAATCACTTGCAGTCATGTACAATTTACATTTGCAGTATACACCACATTTATTTCAAGCCCTTTGTGGAAAGCCAGACTACTGTAAAGAGAATCAAGCTCACAGAGTTCATATTCTTAGGAGTTCTCCCTATAACCTTGAGAGTCATCTTAAGGTGGCATGAGCAATCTCAGCATGAACATGTGCCTTCCCTGCCAGTGTCACCAGCAACACTCAAGACTCCATTGGAGTCAGCAGGATGTTAAACATGTTTTTAAGAAACCAGCCTTTTATTTAAAATATACCCCTTCTTCTCCCTCTCTATGCCCCACTTTCTTCAGGCTAAAGTTCTGTCAATAATTCAGATCTTTTTCTACAAAGCAAACTTGCATCACTTCAAAGTGGTTTAGTTAAACCAGGAAAAGACACTGGAGAGTTGACACTATACTTCACTCTCTTCAGAGACAGGCCCATTTAAGTCTGGTTTTAATCCTAATCAGTTAGAAGTGGCATACAAAAGTTTACATCCATTTATGTGACTACAAACACACACCTTTAAACTGGTGAGAATTCAGATATGAAGGTCTCAGCAATATACCGTTTTCCATCTTTGTGGAGGGAAGGGAAGGAGGAGAGTTAGAGTTTGCCTATGTCTGCCTGTGGATTCAACCCCAAGAAGGGGAGGTCACCTTTCAGTTTTCTGCACGGGGCCTATCAGAAGTGGCAAGTTTACAGCCTATGAAGTCAGCCCTTCAGGAGGGGCTTCCTGGGAATGCACCAGGAGCCACGTCCTCCAGCCATACTCACACCTCCAAAAGAGCTTTGGGTTTCACCTTGGATACCTCAGAAGACTAAACCTGAGGGTGAATCATAGAATCCTAGAATCCTTTAGGTTGGAAGGGACCTCCAAGATCATCAAGTCCAACCATTGAGCCATTAGGGCTCTAAAGTCCTCTGCTAAAACAGATCAGAATCTGTCAGGGATGGAAGGGACCACAAGGATCCCCCAGTTCCAACCCCTCTGCCATGAGCAGGGACACCTCCCACTAGATCAGGCTGCCCAGAGCCTCATCCAGCCTGGCCTTAAAGACCCCCAGGGATGGGGCCTCAACCACCTCCCTGGGCAACCCCTTCCAGGGTCTCACCACTCTCATGGGGAAGGGAGCTTGTGGCAGAAGATACTGGAGGTTCTCACCTTGTGAGGTCAAAAATTATTACTCTTGTTTGGTATTACTTTACTGTAGGAGTTTACTGCTTTTGCTCACTTCTCTAAAGTAGAATTCAGAAGATAAAGCTTTGTCCTTAATTCTTAAATTCTTCTGATTAAAGTGCTGGGCCAGTTTTCTGATGTCAGAGTGGTTGTTAGGTGTTGATAGGGTGTGCCTATGAACAGAGGTTGAATTTCTTACCCTTTCCATAGTTGTTGCCCTTCGTGAGCAGTAAAGGTGAGGAAAAGCCACAGGAGGATCAGAGGCAGGTTCCTTTAGCAAGATAAATGGGAGAGTGCTCTGTGCCACTGGCAGAGCAGGGGAAGAACAACACTTTACTAGTACTAATACTGGAAATACCTGTCTGCTTGGGGGAGATGAGGGGATAGAACAGGAGAAGAGGGCAGGGAGGGAAAAAAAAACATATTTTTTAAGACTTTAGCTTTAAGACTTTAGCTCACAAATTCATCTGTCAAGCTGTTCACATATTCTTTGTGATTTGGGTGCTCTTTTCTACAACCACGTGAGGGATAGGAACCGTTTGGATCCTCCCTTCCCCTTACTAGGTTTTTCTCACCAAAGGCAGAGCTTGGCCTCATCTTGCTGTGTTTCTTTTACAACCTCACAGCACAACTGTTTGTGGGATGGTGGGCTCAGGTTTCTGATCTTCTGCCTGATCTCCCACTCGGCATTTGGATACAAGAAAGAAGCAACACACAACTTACAACTGTTGCCTTGTGTGATCTGGCAACCTCTTTCCCCAGCCCCAGCTTGAATTTACTGAGCTGAACAAACAGTTGTCTGTCAAGAGGTTTCTCCACATAGAAACGTTGGCTTTGCTGTACCAGCCTACCACCCTGCTTCCAACAGCAGGCAGCATTCAGGGAAAGAAAACTCTTTTCCCACAATAACCTGGACATGGGTTACCACATAGGGATGAGCAGGACTGCTCCATCTCAGGATCAGTGCTCCCCCAGTCCACAGAGCCATTTAACCCCTTCACCGTGAGACTTGGTTACTTTATTCTTGTAGTTTTGTCAGCTAAAATAAGTATATCTTGATATAGGTAGATATTAAGGTCTTACAACAGAGCCAGCACAAGATAAGCAGCAGGAAGAAAGGAGGATAAAATAGAAAGGAGAGCAGGACCTTCTTCTCACAGCAGCCTATGGCCAGCTGAATTTTACCAGTTCATCATTTTAATGCTGTGAACATCACCATGTGAGCTGTCATAACCACACTTCAAGTGTGCTTATGGAAACCAGAGTCACACAATGACTTTGTAAAATAAAGGGGCCCAGGCTTGGGAGAACTCTTCAGCTGGTAGAAATCACAGAACCATTTAAGTCAAATGAGATCATACTGGAGAAATTTTAGGCTACCCTACTCAGCAAGGGGTAAGGCCTCAGCTGATGTCAGAGGGAGCATGACAGCAGTATTTTGGCATGATTTCTTCCCTCTGAAGCCATGTTAGTTCCCAAGTCAGTCATCAGCCAGACCAAATGCATTTTATATAATGAACTTCAGTGCAACATGTGGGTGGGTCTCACAAAACATTTCTGTGGTTACGAGAGGATTTTGGTAGTTGATCCATGAAGAGGGCCAGCTCTGCTTCTCTGCCATGGGCCTCCCTTGAACAACAGGGGTCTCAGATGCTGTGTGTGCTTTAGGAAATGTTGCAGTGCAGGGGAATGCTGCATTCTGAACAAAAGAGCTCTTAGCACACGCGTGCCTGGACTGTTACCAGCAGTATTTACTCAGGGAGCACTCTAATAGGGCCTCTCACTACTGCAACATCAAGACGACCAGTCTTGTGTCTGCCTTGGCCAAATGATGCTAGAAAAGCCATTCATGATGTCTGGACATGTGTCAAAATACTAAGACCCTAAAGTCCACAATGTTTAATTTAGAGATAATCCTGAGATGCTGTTTCAGTTCCAAGGGATAGAAGTACAGGCACCACATAGCCATGAGGAAGTATTTATATGCCAGTTTCCCTTTAGGTGTATGTTCTGAAGGCTGTGTCTATAGACTTAGAAGGACATTTGAAATGCAGAATCTGTAACACATGCTTTCCACTCACACAGTGTGTATTTGGTTGTCACAAGGGATTCCTCATGCTAATATTACCAGCTCCCCTTTTTTTTGTAATCTTACCAAAGAAGTTCTGTAAAGGTAAAGCCAGAGCTTTTCAGCTAGAGAAGACAAAATTGAGTTTTAATTGAGTTTTACCATGCCAAGGAGGAGTAGCTGAATCTTGGGTGCTTCTGCCACCTAAAAGGAGGGGTTAAAACTAGAGAGGAGGCAAGTTTGCTGCCATCAGAGGGATTTAAAGCCAGCAATTGCTGTTTATGGGAGAAATTTCTTCCTTCCCCTCCAGCCCCAACCGCTCTGTTTCCACTCCCCCGCCCTCTCCAGGGCTGTGCAGCCTCATTTGTCCAGTGCCCTGTGTCAGCCCTGGCAGCCAGGCAGCAGCCAGGAGACCTGGTGGTGAGGCTTTACTCCAGCTCTGCCAGCCTTGGGACTGTGTGAGACAGGGCTGTTATTAGCAGGAGTCCAAAGCTGCTGCCTCTTGCACATGTAAGGCAGTGCTTACAGAGCACAATTTGAGAGCAAACTGAGTACCCTGCACCTTATCACTACCTTGTGCATAACTGTGGAAATCCCTCTAGAAGCATTAACTGCAGGAAGAAAGTTGTAGCCATGCCTCTCCATTTGAAAGTACAGTTTGCCCTAATTCCCAGCTAATTACATAGTTCAGTCTGGCCCAGTGGTACAGCTAAGAAAATGGTAGGACATGGAAGTCCCAGCTTTCAGGAGCCCTTCTTCATTGTTGGACCTGTTCACCACCTTCCCACTTCCAGCAGGCTGTCTGATGGCATGTGGCCTTAAAACCTGTCAGTCACAGCTAAATCCCTCTCCCTTCAGACTGTACAAAGTTCAACCCCCTGAGTGCACTCTAAAAAAAAGGCCCCTCTGTGTGTTAGGGAGAAACGATGTTTCCTTGTGCTGCACAGACATAGTTACTTTCTAAGTAAGTTTATTTTAGCCAAAAGACAGGAAATTGCCCAGTTTAAGTGCCAGCTCAACTGCCCTCTGGAATCTCCCACACTTGTAAACTTGCTTGGCCCCAGCAGCATCCATGTGCCTTCTGGTCCTTGCTTACCAGCCTGTGGAGAGTCCCCCCATGTGACTGCTCCTTTGGAGGCTTTGTCCTCCAAGTCAAGGATGTGATTTAGTCTTCATAGAATCATTCACACCATCCAGGCTTGCCTTAAACAAATGATTTACACTTAGAAAACAACCATCCATGATTGTGGATTTGTGTCCTCTCCGTTTCTCCATCCTTCCTGAAAATACATGTAATAGTTTGGACCGTCCTGGAGGATGCAGATTTCTCTCTTATCTCTGTTGTCTTCACCAGCCTTTGTGGAGGTGCCTCTCTTCCCAGTGGAGGAGCTCCTTTTAATAGTACTTTATATCATTGGCTCTTCTTGGGTTTTCACCAATTCCATAGGTCCACTCCAAATGGGCTCTACTGTACTCCAAATTCATTTCACTCACTAAGAATTACCAGGTAGTCTTTGAGCTAGAGTGTCTATTGTCCTATTAAAGATGATCTCTGGTGGCCTAATAATGGTAGATGACTGAGTTGCTGCTCCTCTGTCAGTCAGGGTGACCCCTCCAGGACCTCCTATTTTTTTACCATGCAATGTGGAGAAAGACACCAAGGATGTAAATCATTTGTGGTTAAAAAACAAACCAAACAAGAAAAACCCTGAGTGCCTGTGCTCAAATTCCTGATGTCTCCCATGTGAAGCTTGAAAGAAGGCACACTGATTTAGGTGCTCTGCAAACAGAGCTCATACATTTGGTGGAATTGTGCTGGTCCATGGTAACTACCAGTGTGCACACTCGTAGCTCTCAGCAGAGGTGAGAAGAAATGCAGTGAGCCTAAATCTTTTCTGCTGGTGTTTAATGTTTTTTATTCCCTATTTGCAGTTGCTTGAGACACAGTTTGCCACTGCTGCATTCATTCATTCCAGCTCATTAAATTATTCCTACTCAGTCATAGATCCACATTTGCTGGTGTTCAAAAACTATTGTTTTTGAAGATGAGTTTTTTAGTGATCATAGAAGCCAAGGAGAATTTTCAAGGATTTTCAGTGTTCTTGTCGAAGCAGAGGTCTAAGATACATGGGTGGTTGGGGTTTTTTTTTGCAAATTTCATCAGCCTACTAAATACCTTTGCAAGTCTGAACAGCTCAGTCAGCTCAAAACATGGGATGGGGCCCTTGATCACTTAGACCTTTTCTTGTGAAGATCTCAAGATGCAGATCCGAGTTCTTATTTGAGGAGTATTTATATTCAAGCTTAGCCTGAATCCATTCTAAAAATTAAGTGAACAACAAAAACAAACCTGCACTTGAATCCTACCACTTCTCAGAGCCTGAAGCTCTGTTCCTAGCCCAGTAATTCTCCATCCAGACATCTTGGGCTGAACTTTTTGTTGCTCTCTTATTTTTGTGGAGGAGGGGGAACACAACACGTGTCTGTGTGTGAGGTGATGATAGCCAATGGAAAATAACCAAAGCCATTAGGTTCAACTAGAGTCCACTTGCTGGCTGCACTAGGGTGAACGTGCAGTCCTGGCAGAGTGCATTGCACAGTGTATGTGTAATCCCAGTCAGCTCTCAGGGAGCCAGCACCTCCTTGAAACTCTTCCAGGGGCCACCGTGGAGAGGATGTTAGGGGTCTGCCAGCCCCACCAGTAAGAGCTGTATTGGAAATTTTCTAGAGCATGGTTACAGCAGTAGGCTGCTAATTAAAACCAACGTTGCATATTGCAAATAGTGAGATGAAAGTAAAGTTTAGAGTCAGTCACATCTCTGCAGAACTGTAAATATTAACTATAAGCTACTATAATTGGAGAGTGTCTGTCCTGGGCTGCACAGTCAAGAATATGACAGAGGCTGACATTGGCTTGCCTTGGGGGAAGTGCCATGCCTCCAGCTGACCCCAGGAGGGACACCCCTTCCAGGACCAGCAAGAGTGGCACAAGGAAAACCAACTGATGGACATTGTGCTGACAGATCCCTGCAGTGCTCTCCAGATAAGGCCATCCCCTGAGCAGCCACCTCAGCAAACTCCCAGCACAGTCCAGAACGGCTGGTTCAGCAACAGACCCACCATGGCCGTGGTGAAGGAGTCACTGCTGACCTGGAGGAGTCCTTCACCTTTACAGTGATTTAATATAGGATTGGACAGAAAGAAAGGATGGAGATCTTTGGGAAAAGCTGGTCTAAACCAGTGAATCCAGCATGAACCATTGGCCTAGGCTCTAGAGGTTTTGTTGTTGAAGTTATCACAGATTGCACAAGATGGTTAAAAAAAAAGGTAGTTTTTGGAACACGGTGTTGTTACCAACTCTGATCAGCTGGCAAAATAGGCCCATGAACTCAGAGCTACAGGAATCAAAGGAAAAGGAAAATGGGAAAAAAAACTATTAAAATTGTTATTTTGTTCATTTTTTTAATTAAGATTCTTGCAATTAAAAAACCTTTTCTAGACAGCTTTTCATTAAAAGAGTTCTGGAGAGGACTGCACATGTGTCAAGAACTTACATGGGCCCTTACTACCCTATCATCTGAGCACCTCCCACACTATTGAAAGGCACAAACCAGTAGAGCAATAGAATCTCCCTTTCCTGGTTCCTTATAAATGAAATCTGGAAAAGAAAGTTCTATCTAATACGTGCCTGTCTAAGAGACTGAGTGTGTGTGTGAGAGGGAAAAACTGTTGATGGAAAGGTGGTGGAAGAACTGGGTTTTGTGAAGCTGTGAGAGGCAAGCTGACAGAAACAGTGAGGTAGGTGCTGGGCTGTGTATGTGAACTGGACTGGGGCACAAGGCAAGGAGAGCTCATCTGCAGCTCTGTGCCAGGATGGTCAAATGGGAATGGAGGTTTTTTCTGTGAAAAATGTTAGTGAAAATAAGGTTTTACCAAATAAAAAAGTCTGACTTCCTCTTTCCTTTCACATTCCCCCTCATGGCTGAGGTGACCATTGCAGTAGGTTTCAGCTTAAACAGAAATCTACAATTTTTGCCAGATGTCATCTCTTCAAAACACTCTTCTTTGTTCTCCCTAAGACTAAAGACACTGGCAAACTAAGCTCTGGTTTTAGAGGCAGTACAGGTTTCAGAGATATTCCTTACACTTCAAAAGTGGGAAATACCACCAATAGTCTTACTATGTTTAACCACATTAGGTGTGCTCATTAAAAGTGTTATTCATTTCCCTTTTCAAAAAGCATTTTATATTCTCATCCTGAACATGTCATGGTCCGAACTGTAGCAGGTACAAACCCCAGACAGACAGACAGGAATAGAAAGACAGGCTGAGAAGAATCCATTGTAGCAGCTAGAAGCTGGATGGGTTTGGTGGCCTGGCCTTTAGCCACTCTAACAAGCCACCTCTCAGAGATTTTTGCTTAGAAAGGTTTTGCTTTCTAAGTCCAATGCAACTTTACAGCCATCTTTGGGATCTGGGCAGCTGAGCTGTAAAACCCCTGTTGTTTCTGAGAGCAGCAGCACCCCCAGCTCTGCAGTTCCCTTCCCATACTTGATGGTTGCCAGTTATTATGCCGTGCTGCACACACACACACATTGCAAGCAGGAAGCAGGAGCAGCTCAGCTCTTGGCTTCCTCAGTCTCAAGAGACTGCCATGAAACTGAAAAACACTAAACTAAAACCTAAGTATCTGTTAGACCTTTAATTAGCGACCTAAGGAGTGTTTGCCAAGAGGAAATTTGAATTCAATTATCCAAATAGAAAGTATTTAACCTCTCAGTAGCACTCAAGTAATTATAATACTTGGGGGTTTTATTCAGGAACCTTAAAAAGCAAATTCCAAAAATGGCAGAAGGTGTTGATTTTATATCGCACGGAGTATACAAAGGAAAGCTGTGATATTGCCCATGCTTTAGCCCCTCATGCTGCACAGGCTGGGGCAGCCTCCAGCAGGGAGAGCAGGTTGCAGGATTCTTGATTTCCCCACTGAGCCAGCCAGCAGCAGCAGCAGCAGGGCCAGCAGTGGTGGGTTTATGTGCATCAGTACAACAATAAGCACACAGCTGAGATCAGCAGGTCACCTCACGCAGCCTTTAATGTGATGAAGATGCTCAGGCAGTGTCAGAAGGACGAGGGCACCAGAGAGGAGCCTGTGTATTCCAGTGGATTTTGCAAACCTTTGTTGATACCAGCCAAGCCATTTGCATTTCAGATTCATAGAATCATAGAATCATAGAATCATAGGGGTTGGAAGGGACCTCGAAAGATCATCTAGTCCAACCCCCCTGCCAGAGCAGGCCCACCTAGAGTACATCACACAGGAAGGCGTCCAGGCGGGTTTTGAATGACTCCAGTGCAGGAGACTCCACAACCTCTCTGGGCAGCCTGTTCCAGTGCTCTGGCACCCTCACAGGGAAAAAATTTTTCCTGATATTCATCTTGAACCTCCTATGCTCCAATTTGCACCCATTACCCCTTGTCCTATCACAGGTCATCACTGAAAAAAGCTTAATTCCATCTTCCTGACCCTCACCCTTTACATATTTGTAAACATTGATGGGGTCACCCCTCAGTCTCCTTTTCTCCAGGCTAAAGAGACCCAGCTCCCTCAGCCTTTCCTCATAAGGGAGATGCTCCACTCCCCTAATCATCTTTGTAGCCCTACGCTGGACTCTCTCCAGCAGCTCCCTGTCCTTCCTGAACTGAGGGGCCCAGAACTGGACACAATACTCCAGATGTGGTCTCACCAATGCAGAATAGAGGGGGAGGAGAACCTCTCTTGACCGACTGAGATTGCAGCAGCTGTTTCAGCCCTGCTCCCAACTGTCCTTCCACCACGCATCCACCCCAAAGTTTCCAGAGCTAATCCCAAGGCAAAAAAAGTCAGTGTTTTCTGTTCCTCTCTTCACAGACTGTAGGTTGCTTTGGGATTATGTTTATCAGCTGCTTTCTGACAGCCGGTACGAAAATTTCATCCGATGGGAAGATAAGGAATCCAAAATATTTCGGATAGTGGATCCCAACGGGCTGGCCCGGCTGTGGGGAAACCACAAGGTAAGGAAGCAATGCACCTCTCCTGCTGGAACAGCACAGGGTTCACTTACAAACAGGGGGAAAGGAAGAAAGCATATGTGTATAAACTGCTGCTGGAAAGTTGTAATCTTTCATTCTGCACAGGTTAGAAATACAAAGCATCCAGCCCCAAGCACTAAAACCTACCCTTCTTATAGGGAACCTGTTGGTTTGGTTGAAAGGCAGTTAGTTATAAATGCATTTAATTATAAAATTACAAGGAGTGCAAGAATTAACAGTCCTTCTCTCTGAAGGCATCTCATTTCTTCCAAAACCTGAAGCTAAGGATATTCTGGTTAGATGTGGTCTCCAAAGAGCTGTGTACATCCAGCAGGAGCTTTCTGTCTGTGTTCCTGTCTGCAGCAGCATTCAGTCTCACGTGCTGGCCTGTGACAGACACCAAATGCTGCAGGATTGTGTGTTTCCTGCTAAGAGGGTAGTTCTGCTTTGGTCTCTGCAGAGCAGTTAGTTGATTTGTGCAGCTTGGGGCTGAGTATGTATAGATATATCTGTATATTTGTATAGATATATCTGTATATTTGTATGAATATATGAGTAGTCAGCATGGGTTTACAAAAGGGAAGTCCTGCTTGACCGCCGTGATCTCCATCTATCAATAAATGATTAGCTCGGTGGATGCAAGGGAGAAGAGTGGATATAGCTTAGCCTGACTTCAGAAAGGCTTTTCAGACTGCCTCCCATATCCTCATAGTCAAACTAAAAGTACAACCTAGACAAGAACATAGTGAGGTGGATTGAAAACTGGCTGAACTGCTGGGCTGGAAAGATTGTGATCGACAGCACAGGATCCAGTCACTAGTGATGCTGCCCCAGAGACTGATTCTGGGACCAGTACTGTTGAGCTTGTTCATTAGTGGCCTGGATGATGGGACAGAGCTCAGCAAACTCTCAGACAGTATGAAACTCTGAGAAGTGCCTGATGCACCACAGAACTGTGCTGCCATCCAGAGGGACCTGGACGTGGTGGAGAAATGGGCTATCAGGAATTTAACGTGAAGGGGCCATGTAAGGTCCCCCACCTGGGGCAGAATGGTCTGGGGAGGTGTGGGGCTTCACATTGCCCCTTACTGCATTTCATGAGACCCCAGGAGTGAGACTGCTTTACTAGGAAGATGGCCAGACTCTGGAGCAGGTTGCCCAGAGGAGACTGTGGAGTCTCCATTCTTGGAGATGTTCAAAACTCAACTGGGCACAGTCATTTTTAGTGTTGAACTGCCACGGGCACTCTTCATGTGCCCTGCTCTAGCAGAGCCCTTGTGGTCAGGACAAGCAGAGGAGCTCTGCTCTTGGGGAACATTTTAGACAAACAGACCAGTCTCATTTCATAGATAACACTACAGCCTTCTGCCTGATCTTGGACCGACAGGGTGGTGCCCAGCCAAGCTCTTCACATGGGAGGCTCACAGAGCAAGAGCATGCTTCTGTTAGTGCAGCATGTTTTGCCCATGGCAAGGCAGCTGCTCTGTACTCGTGCAGATGTGGCTTTGCCAGTAGGCTTGTCTCTCTGCTGGGAGTTTCTTTGCCAGCATAGTAACCAGGGGTCCTTGCACCCGAAAAATGCTCTTGTAGATGTAACCTAAGGGACTGGCCCTGGTATCCCCAGTCACTACTGTGGGGGCTGCCCACGTACAGCTCTGCCAGTGCCCATCACTGCTGCCTTGTGACACTCAGCTTCAAGCAGGTTGTGGTCTCTGGGGTCACCAGCTCCCCGAGTGCAGGGGGGGCTCTGTCACAGAGGCAGATCCACAACCTCCTAGGCTTCTTCATTCACACCTGTAAAGCCAGAGGAGGAGCAGCTCTCTGTCCCCAGTGCTCTGTGAGCACTAAGGAGTCACTGGAGGGGGATCCCAGGGGAGCAGAGCTCTCAGCAGGGACTGCTGACAGACTCGCTCCATTAGCCACTCTTCTTTTGCTTTGACAAAAAGTGGTTTCCTTAAGAACAGGCCTGTCACATCCCACTTGGCATGAGCATCTCCCTCCATCTAATGTCTCTTCTTGTGGTTGATGAGGCCTTTTGTTATCTGCGATCCAAGAAACTGTAGAAAAACCTCACTCTGAATTCCTGTTGCACTTTCTTGCTTAAATTGCCCTGAATGAAAAGAGACCCAGAATAATTTGATGGTGAGGGCTGGAGGGGCTGGAGGGGCCTGCAAAGAGCAGAAGAATGGAACATGTGATTTCTTGAACTGACTTGGTTAGTTTAGTTAGCCATGATAGTTCTGCAACTCCTTTTGAGGCTTGGGGAGGCTTTAATGAATCATCTCACTACATTTTTCCTTTTCCTTTTTTAAAAAACAGAACAGAACAAATATGACTTATGAGAAGATGTCCAGAGCCCTACGCCACTACTACAAACTAAATATTATCCGGAAGGAGCCAGGACAAAGGCTTTTGTTCAGGTGAGTTTTTCCTTTCTTTGCCATTCCTTTCTACAGACAGTGTTTCTGAAGGTGGAGGATGGAAGTGTGTGTAGAATACGTTGTTGCCATGTCTGTAACACAGGTGACAATGAACACACAACTGTAAAAGGTGTCTAGACCAGCTTTCAAGGCAACTGCACCAATTTACAAAAATATGGAGCTGTTCCAGTGATCAGTGGAGTCAACAGAAGTCTTTTCACTCCCTTCAAGCAGCCTGCACCACTGTTTAAGACCTTAGCTAAATGATTCATGGAAACCCACTCAAACTGGCTCTTCACACACAGCTGCTGGTGACTGCTAAGCAGGGTTCAGGCCTTTCCTGAAGTGCCTCAGCATCACAGAGGTGCTGCTGACCATGTCTGCAGCCGTGCTGCCTTCCAGGAGGAGAGGGACCTGCAAGAGCTGTTCATAAACCTAAAGCATCAGGTTGGATCACACAACCAAAATATAGGAAATAGTGTCTGGAACAGCAGGGAGGTACTTGCATGAACTGGAGTGGAGCTGGCAGAGAGCAAAGCTCCAGTTCTCATCAGGCAAGACCAGCAGATCCTAGTGCATCTGTCTGACCCTCAGAGCACTGACTTCAGACCAAAGACTGCCTTGATGTCAGGGGTCTGGATCTAGTAATGTGCTTAGAAATGATACCAGTGGGAAGGTAGTCTTGGAGTTTGTTTTCTTAAATAGCCACCAGAACTGCATTAGCACTTAAACTATATACAGCTGAAAAGGTTTCTATGGAATGTCTTGTTGATGTCAGCTCTTAGAAGGAGACTTAGATGGGAGGAGAGTGGAGGGAAGAAGGAATCACAAAGTCAGCTGCATGGCTAAATTTTTTTGTGGAAAGTTAAAACAAGGTTGCTCCATCAGCAGCAGTACCAAGGGAACCTGGATTGCTGTGGCCTTGTGTGAAGACTGCACTGCCCTGGAGGGATTCTGTGATGCTGAACAGTGAATGTGCTTTTCTTGGAGCCTTTGTAGGGGAACAAACATAACGAGTCCATCTCTTCTGAACCAGGCTGCCTATTTCCTCAAAACTAGAAATTTAAGACCTTTGGAGACTTCCATTCTTCTGTTGGACTTGCCCAAAATTGACCAACAGATTCAAAGGTCACCAGGAAGCATAAAACATGAGCATATAAACCTCATTTCCTTTGGAAACTGGGAGGAAAAAAAAACCCAAACCCAACAACAAAGCATTTTTTGCACAGTTCCCCATAAAAACTTATTGATGTTGTTTTCTTAGACCTTTTTATGTCTGAAGAGAAAAAGAACAGCTGCAAAAAATCAAGCCACTAATGTGCCTTTCTTGGCTATTTCTTACAAGCACAGAAATAATAAGAAATGTGTCTTTCTAAGTAATGTTCAGGCAGTTGTCATCTGCAGATACCTGTACAGAGCTTTAAGTGAAATGGAGTCAGAGAGGGATTTCTGATAGGTTGCCTGAGTGTCTTCTGCAGCAAAAGAGGTCACAGATACAGTTTCTTCATTAGCTTGTCGTTCTGTAGTAGTAACTAATTTTAAAATTTAATCAAATGCTATTACAAATACCCCTGCTTCCTTGACATGACTTGCAACACAGGCCAGAGAGGATGCACAAAGCACTGAGGTGCAGTTCACACCGGCCCACTGCCCACAGGCTTTAGGAAGCAGAGCAGACAGGAGGTGGGGAGGGCCGTGGGACCCCTCGCTGTCCCCATTTCACCCTGGTGCAAGATCAACAAGAGCAGCACAGGGTTTAGGCCAGGGCACAGTCTGGCCTGCAGGCTTTGGTGTGTTTTCTGCCTGGCCAGGGGCTGATTCACCACTTGTGCACGCTGGTTTCTCAGCACCGTAACACCGTTGATATCATTGACATCAGCAGCGTTCTTCCAGCATACAAATGGGAGTGACACAGCAGTGACTCACAGCCTGCCTTCTTTTTTTTTTTTTCTTCCCCTAAATGCATATGTGCACATGATTTCCAAAATTAGAAGGGATGGCTAAAGGTTAGTTCCAGGCTGTGCTATGCATTTGCTGAGAGACGTTGGATTTTTCGGATGGAAATCCCTCAGCTGTACAAGCACGGAGGCAGAAGAGGAGGCAGCTCTTGCCCAGGAGCTCCAGCAGTGATTTTTCTGGGTCAGCAATAGGAACGAGGCTCCTGCCAGTTGGTTTTGTTTTTGTTGGGGCAAGGATACTGAGCCTATCAACCCGAAATAAAATTAGCTTCTCTGATGAACACATTTTGTCCTGCTGCACGTTAGCCAGCACGGCGTTAATGAAAGACTGCGAAATTTTGTAACACTTCCAGCATAAACATCTTTCATCCTAATTTCTCCAGAAGTACTTACGAGTTAGGAAAGTGGTTTGTGTTTAAACTAGGATTTCATCCTTCCTGTCCCACTCTCTCCTCCTACGCCATTAAATTCAGAAAGAAAAAGCAGAGCTTTTCCATGCTACCTCTCTGCAGTAGTACACGAAAGCACCCTGGCAAAGATCAAGGATCTGCAGGCTGGTGGATGTCCTTTCCCATTTCCTGCTGCTGCCGTGCCCCCCCAGAGGCACTTTCTGTTTCTAGCCCCCTTCAGACTCACTGCATGGAGACAGGAGTGCTGGGAGCCCGTGGCACTCACTGACAGAGGATGCTGCTTCATCACAGCCACGCAGGGAGAGGCTGTCACTGCTCACAGCTTCCCAGCCCAAAAGCCTTTTCTTTCAGGGCCTTTTCCACTTCCCACAACTTGTTCTGACTCGGTCCTTGGCTTTTTCCACCGTTCATTGGTGGTTCCTGTTCCTCTTCACTCACCTACACGCATGCCTGCACAAATCAGTGGCCCTCAGCTCCTCCACGCCTTGCAAGTGCCTTTGCTTGGAAATGTGGTGGCCACAGAGGTCTGTAATGTCACCAGACACCAGAAATGAAGGGGTGTGTGGCACACTGTCATCTCTTGTGGCAACAGCAAACCATGTGAGGGGGAGGAAGTAAATACCATTCTTTGGAAAAGACCATGGGGTTTGGTTTAAATTTGGACTTTCAAGGAGCGGGGGTAAATGCCTGTGATTTTTTTTGGTTTCCTTTCAAGGTAGCCTGGGGAGAAGCTGGGAAATACTAAGGCACTGGGAGGATGCAGCAAAGATGATTTAGTGAACTGTAGAGCTCAGAGGCCTCGAGGCCTTGCTGAAGGTCCAGGCTGAGAGCAGTGGGCAATGGGCCTGTTTCTCTGTTTTGCAGGTTCATGAAGACCCCAGATGAGATAATGAGTGGCCGAACGGACCGCCTTGAGCACCTTGAATCCCAGGAACTGGATGAACAAATATACCAAGAAGACGAGTGCTGAGGGGAACTGGTGCACCACCTCTGTGGGGCCGTGGAGGAAGATCTGCCCGGATGGCTGGCACAGTTTGGGAGGGGAGGCAACAACACAGAAGCAGTACTTGGGGTCGCCGCTTCGCTCGAAGACCACGCAGGACCTGAAGCACCTTAACAAAACAAACTAACAGGCTGAAGTGGTGCTGGCAGAAAAGTGAAGGGGAGAAAGCCTGGACTTATGCACTACTTCACTGTTCCTACAAAGTCTCCCTTGAGTTCTTTCTTTCTTTTTGGTTTGTTTCAGTTTGGGGGGGGGGGAGGGGGTGTTGTTTTTTTTCCCTAATAAACATGCAGTTTGACTTTCCTTATCTCACATAGGACAAGACAGCAGATTATGCTTTTTTTTTTTTTGAAGGCTTTCCTATGGAAACAGAGAGCTCTTATTTTCTGTGCAAGTCTCATGACGTAACACTGCATAAAACAATAGCATCACAGGAGGGATTTGCTCAAGGGTTCCAGTTTGCTCGGATCCATTTACATGTGCTGCCACTGGGAAACGTGTTGGAGCCACCAACAGAATTTACCACACATACCTGTCCAAGGAAGAGGAGTCACCCTTCACGTGTAGGCTCGGGATATCCTCCCAGCAGAGCTGGGGCTCACGAGTGGCCATCCACTGCTGGAATATGGACCAAAACCAATCACCTAAGTGCTCCAGGGAAGAGAGAAATAAACGTGACAAACCTCTGCGAGAGACTGATGTTGACCTTTTCCCTCCCTCTAGCAAAGAAGGGAGAGAATGGAGCAGGGAGGGAGGGAGAGCAGGGACAGACACGTATATATATATATGTATGTGTATATAGAGAAGCATTTCATATATATATGTATATATATGTAACCCCCACAGTGTATCCACAATGCAGAATCTCAGCTCAGAGCTTTCTATAAAAAAGCCAAGGTTGAAGCATCTGTACTTAGAAAAGGGAGGGGTGTTTCTTATACCTGCTAGCAGTTCTGGGGTGAAGGGTGAAGGACTGTTCCTTACATCACAGGGAGAAAGCAAAGGGACCCATCACATGCTTTGTATTACTGAGGAACCTCTCCAGGATCATTTTGTGCTGCCGGAGAGGCAGATGATTCACCAATCTGAAAACTGATGGTAGAGAACTAGAGACCAAATAGCTATACTTACATGTTGTAATTGATTTTGGCTTTGTTTTGGGATTTGGTTTTTTTTTTAATGCCTCCCACTACACTCCCCCACCCCACAGCTCTGCCATCAAGGGAGCGTGTCTCAGCTCGCCCGTTTTTAAACAAAGACAAGAAAAAAAACAAACCTTACAGCCTTGTTGCTTTCTTGGGTTTTGATTTTGTTCTATTTGCAGGGTGCCTCATTTTTTACACCCCTGATTTGGTTTGTGACACCGAGGGTGCTTTGCATGAGGCAAAGAGCTGTGCCCAGCTCGGTCACTGGCAGCTCAGCAGCCCTGGGTGTCCAACACAAGAGAAACGACTGGTCTGTGTCATTTCACACTGCTTGGGCCTCCATGACAAGAGCGTGTGGTGTCCAGGTGTCCAGTGATCCATGGGAGGAAGATCTAGCAGCAGAAGTGATGCTTGTTAAGGGAGATGTACAGAGAAACTCTGCAGGAATCACGTGGTGTCTGGAAGGAAGCACATCAACACCAGTTCATTTAAAGCAGAGAGCCTCTCTTATGGGAACATGCATACTAGAAATGGGAAAAATCAATGGGCTAATCTAATCCCTTTTCAACCAAAAAACAAGGTACATTCCCATGATAGAGCTTTTATCAGCTATTAAACCAACACAACATTTACTCTTGCCACATATTTAACAAGAGGGTTCACCTCTCCAGGAAAAAAAGGCACTCAGCAATGAACAGTGTCCCTGTGTTTAAACAGAGATAGTCCAATCTCACAAAAAGACTGAATATTGAGTCACAGGCTGCAGAAGGAGCTGCTTTGGTGAGGCTGTAGATAGATAGGCATCATAAAAGAGGAGAGATTTTTCAGAGCCAGAATCTGATGAGGAACAAGGGGGCGTACAGCTCTCCCCAAGCTTCTCCCAGCCACGTTTTGTGTTCAGTCCTAGTCAGTGTGTAACACGCCCCAGCACACCACACACTCCACTCCCTCTGCAGAAGGAGCCGCTTTGGTGAGGGTGTAGATAGGCATCATAAAAGAGGAGAGATTTTTCAGAGCCAGAATCTGATGAGGAACAAGGGGGCGTACAGCTCTCCCCAAGCTTCTCCCAGCCACGTTTTGTGTTCAGTCCTAGTCAGTGTGTAACAAGTCCCAGCACACCACACACTCCACTCCCTCTGCCTCAAATGAAAGATGCAGGCGTGGGGGTCAGGTGAGCAGACAACATATCACCTCTCTGCTGTGACTCCCAAGTCCTTGGAGCTCAGGAGGTGTGAGACACTGAGGGACTTCGGTGTCACAGATCTGAAACCAAAGGTCCCTTGAAACCAGGGGTCAAGGAGTTATTGTGCTCTGTCACCCTTCTCAAGGGCACCCAAGCTGTGGCCGTGTCTCAGGAGCTGGGGTGAAGAGGGTGTGGTGGAGAGGTCAATATGAATGACAGATGAAGTGTGATCAGAAGTATCAGTGTAAAGAAAGGCTCCTGCCAATGTCTTGTGTTTCTTAGGGCACGTGGTGGTAGAAAGAAACCAAATCTGTGCAGAGGATAATTCCTACCCTTCACTGCTCTGGCTCTGGAACTGCTTAGTTGCATTATTTTCTTTTGCCTGCTGTAGCTACTGTTACTGGATGGTGAGGAAAAAAGGCACTAGGGACCTTCTGTATAAAGTGCTCTGATGAGCCACAGGTTTTTGTCATGGCCAAGGCACCCACTGCAAAATACAGAGAAGGAGAGAATGCAGCAGTAAAAGCCCCTGTGCTCACTCTATGCTAGCAAAGTTCACCCTCAGCACTGGGCAAAAAACACAGTGAATCCTGAAATCACCTGAATTGTCATAGGGAAATCTTCTAGGAGAAATTTTGTGCAGGAAATTTCACCTTTACCAAAAATGCAGTCACTTCCACCTGCAGAGTCCAAGTCCGAGGGAAAAAGTATATTTGGTGGCCGATAGAAACCCTTCCAGTTCACACATAAAGATGTCTTTAAGACAACTTCTTCATCACAAGCAGAGAAAAGAAGCTGTCCAAGGCTGATGCCAGTTGGAATGAAATAGCCTTTGTCCTTGGAGCAGGGTGATGCCCAGAGGCCCCTGCTGGCTGCTGCTGTCCCCTGCCTCCTGCCAGCTCTGCGTGGTGCAGGGTGGGTGGCACAGGTGACTGCAGCTGCCAGAGCTGCAGGGGCCTGGGACCTGTTGTGGGAGCTGCAGGATCTGAACTGCTCTTGGGCTCTTGGAAGCAAGTTCACCCAAACCAGGCTAGAGCAGCTGCAGTAGAGAGATTCCCATCTACCTCACATCCAAATGGAAGAGACGTGGAGTCAACAGGATGAATGCAGGGAGCTGGAGGAACGTGTGGCTGCACATCTGGGCTAGCAAAGGTAACAATGACTTTCCACCAACCCTGACACCCGCCTTCCCTCCCCAGGCTCTGGTTTCCCTGTGTAGAACTTTCTGCCTTTGCCACCAAAGCAAGTGGGAAGAGACAGAAAGAGTCTCATCCTCAGAGACAGGGAAGAGCCATTTGGAGGTGGGCCTGGGTGGCTCTGAGCAGAGGGGTTGGACGAGACCTCCAGAGGCCCCTGCCAACCTCCACACCCATTGTGCAGGTCAGTGGGACCTTCACTGCCATCACCTTACTACCAGTCTGAACAAGCCACAGGCCAGTCAGGGAGGACACGCTGCAGTTCCACAGCAGAGCAGCTTCTTCATTGAAGTTTTGAACTTTCTGACTGCCTCTCCATCCAGACAACACTACTGGGGCCCCTTCTGTGAACACTAAGTGGCTGCCGCCCTCCCCGGCTTTCGGACTGCACACATGCATTCTCCAGAGCTCTCTGTCAGACTGCAACCCTGTGCAAATCCAGAATGCATCAGTTTGAGGTCTTTTTTTTTTTTTTTTTTTAAATAAAATCCTAGTCTGTTTTTATTGATGATGGCTTTTTGGTTTTTTAAGGTGTGGGGCTAAGGGACTGAATCAAATGAATGTAACAAAACAAAAACAAACAAAAAGCCTATTCTCAGGGCCAGTGAGTTGCAAATAATTTTTAAAATGCCTGTAATTACATCATCTCAATAAAAAAAAATTTAATATAAAAGTGGGAATGCCAAATTTTGTTGGTGCAATCATTGCTACAAGGTCCTTTCTTTTTAAACACTATGGTACCCAAGTATCTGCACTGCACTGCAGCTGTCAGTTGGTAAAAGAGTCCTGCAGGCTTCCCATGCCCAAACACACCAACAGTGCCTGATCTCCCCTGGGAGCTGCTGCTCAGAAGAGCTGAGGCTGTCCCTTGGAGTATTCCCTTTGCTGCCTGCCCTGAGAGGTGAGCAGAGCACTCCAGCAGTGCCTGGGCAGCTGCACCTTGTTGTCCTTCTCCTGGAGAGGACAGAGAAGCCAAAACCAAAAATGAGGTGGTGCAATGGCTGGAGCCTCTTTTTTATTCAGGTCCAGGAGTTTGGGAGCAGGAAGTTCTCCTGTAGCAGTCATCTTTGCAAAGCAGTCCAGAAAGCCTGCTGCTGATACACTGCCCTTCCAGCAGTGGGGGGCTGATTTTCCTGCCTCCATCCCTGCCCGGGCAAGGCGTGGGGACGCTGGTGCCACCAGGGGCTGGGCGCTGAGGGGACAGCAGGGTGAGGTGGCACAACCTGCTCACCCCATCCGTCACTCCCTCCCACGGCCCTGACCAGGGCAGCGTGAGGCCCCTGCAGGGCTTCTTCACGTGCTGCTCCAGCCAGGTGCCACCAAACACCAATGCAGATGGGTGAGTGGCACACAGGCCACGTCCAGTGCTCTCTGGTGGGAACAGTTTGTGGCAGGTTAGAGCGCTTGGATCCCAGCTGTGGCTCAGGATGTCCCCATGATAATCTGGCTGATCTGTGGGGTATCCACTCAGCTGGTCCTTGCTCAGTGTTTGCTCTTGGGTTTCTTTCACTGTTGTTTTTAAACCACAAGGCAAAGGAGGAAGCACTAAACAAACCCTTCTCTGAACCAAGACACAAGCAAGAAGGAAACAAAGCGTGTTGCTCCATAATTCAGTCCCTTCAGGCCATTTCCCTTCATACTAGAAAAGTAAATAGCTGTATCCCACACCCTCTCACAGCTTTCTGTGCACTCTGAACAACAGCAAACATTGCAGGTTGGAGGTGTACAGAGGAAGTTCTTGGTGGTTTTGACTATTGCTCCAGTGAGTCTCAGCACGAGCCTTGAGCTCAGCGAGACATCAGAGCCCATCCTTTGGAGGCTGAAGGACAGAAGCAGCCCAGCAGTGCACGCGTGACCAACACAACAGCCACTCTCATTTGCAGAGTTAATGAAGCTGCAGAGGAAAGCTCCCAGCCCCAAACCACCACAGGGCTGGTGGATCATACACTTGCAGACCAGGCATGACAGTGCACGCTTCCTCTGTGGCACTCCCCTGTGTGACCAGGAGAGGTTTTGCAAGGGTGCCAGAGGGCTCAGGTGACTGTCCATGCACCCCCAGACTCAGAGGCTGCTGGTGAGGTCCTGACAGCAGTGTCTTTCTTGATGTAGCAACATTTTAAAGCAATGCTCAGCAGAAGGGTGCTGACTTCTCCCAGAGGAGAGGCCACCTGTGAGACATGAGGAAACATGCACATGGTTTTTCCCATCCAAGACTTACAGTGATTCAGCTGGCTTCAGTTCAAACCCCATGCAGCTTCTGAGTGATGTAGAAAGAGCCACTTATGAGAGGTGTGAGGGCATGAGGAGAGAGAGAGGATGTCCTACCACGGGATGAAGCCAAAACCCAAGTGTGCTTCAGTGATCACCTGAGAGAAAGGACTGGTGTGCTGGTGTAAATATTCTAGTAGCACAGGACCAGGTGGATCTACTACCTGTCAACTCTCTCTGTACTAGATTTGCATGCACCCAGGGACTGACACTGGATTCAGACAGCATCAGCCCTTCTCACCTCATGCAAAGCCCAACAGAACTGCAAATTATGCCAAATTCTGCCCACCTGACAGGAGAAAGATGCTCTGAGTCATGAGATGCTTCAGAAAAACAGCTGGACACACACTGCCATCCTGGAGGAGAAGGAGGAGGCTGGAGAGGGAGGGAGGAAGGGCAGGGAAGGGACGCAGCCCAGTTCAAGCTCTCCCTTCACTGGCCAGTCTCCTGAGAGCCCAAAAGAGACTCCAGCAATGCTGCAGGATGAGCTTCCCAGCACTTACTGCCAAAAGAGGCAAGGACGTGAGGTGCCAAGAAGTCAATGCCAGGGCAGCTGCAGCTCCAGCACAGCATGTGAGCCAGGACTGTACCCACTGGTGAATAAAGGAAGTAATCACATCAGTTTCTTCATTCCAGGTGTTCCCACCTGTTTTCCCTAACCAGCTCAAAAATTCTATGTCATTTTGCAGCCACGGCAGGAAAAGAGGGGCAAGAGCCTGTCTTCCCACCTTCATCCCTCCAGTCCACTCCTTCCTGCCCTTGCTGCCTTAAGAAAAGGGGAGCAGGGTGTGGGTGCTCAGCACGGGGAGATGTTGGTGTGCCATGTACCTGCCTTGCTCCTGAGCACCCAAAACCTGCCCCCTGCTCAGCCCGAGCTGGGTCCAGTGGTGTCAGTCAGCAGTGAATGAAGTGTCACCCTCTTCCCTCCACCTCTGGCAGTGATGCTGTAGCAGCCCCCAGGGGCTCAAAAGGACAGCACTAGCAGTGCTTCATGGCTGTCTTCCAGGGCTGACCATCACAAGCTGGGCAGCCCCTTGGCTTATGGACTGGCTCTGCGCTCACCGCCTGCCCCTGGAGGGCTTGGCCACTGCTGGGTAAGAGGTGGGTGTGTGTATGGTCCACGCTGAAGGACAACGATTTCTCCTTGTGATTCTTGTTAGACAGAAGCAGGCTCAACATACAAATGGGGGGAAAAGTCTGGCAATTGCTCTGGAGAACTGGAGCACCCACATTACTCCAGGGCTGTCCGTTGGGCTGCAAAAGCGAGTGTGTGCATCTGGCCTCAGCAGAGCATCAGCCTGTGCCAGCCCAGGAACCAGGCTGGGACACCAACCCAACACCAGGCACATACTGGAGCAGCACCCACGTTACTCCAGTGGGTCTGCAAAAAGCGAGTGTGTGCAGACCAGCAGAGCATCAGCCTGTGCCAGCCCAGGAACCAGGCTGGGACACCAACCCAACACCAGGCACATCCTCCCTCTGTGACCACACCGAGCTGGCTCCCACAAACTAGGACAAACATTTAAGGGGACAAAAAAAAAGGCAAGCACAGCCCCCTCCTGGAAGACAATAGAGGTCGTTATGAGCGATAGGATCGGTTGTAAAACCTGCAGGGACACATCAATCTTCCTGCCCCCTGCAAACAGCTCTGCATAAAGTTTCTCAGCATCTCAAAGTGCCCCAGAACAGCCACAACAGGAAGAGTGATAACTGTTCAGGAGCTAGAATTGATCTCCTGCCACCTGATAAACACTGCTAGCCTGGGGTTGTTGACTTGAAGCCAATCTCTGCTAAATGGACAAAGTTTTCAAGTCAACCCTTCCTGGTGTTTGACAAGGTAAAAGGAAGGAACTGGAGTGAAGACAGGTGGAACAAAGCTGGTATTGTTTCCTGTGGCTCTGTAAAGGTGTGAGCACAGGACCCATCAGGAGAAAGTGAGGAAAAGAGGCAGAGATGGCATGAGAGCCAGGCAAGTAAAGAGTCACTTGGGATGATCACAAAGATGAAAGCTGGGAGTGTTCACCACATGCCTTCACTTTCCTTCTCAAAGGCAGGGCCAAGGTCAGTAACTTTCACTTGGCTTAATGCAGGCTTGCAGGATATGAACCAGTCTCAATTCAAAGACCTGCAGAATGAGGACTCCACCTCCTCTAGACCAAACATGAATCATCCCTTGCATTAAAACCTGGCCCTTCCCTTCTCTGTAACTGTATCTTGATTCCACTTCCAACCAGTAGCTCTCAGGACACTTTTCTTCACTAAATCCTGTAAACTGCAGTGTCCCCACCCATACACGAAGTTCTTTGCTGACTGCTCTCAGTGCAGCTAGCTCACACTCTTCTTCCTTTTCCCAGCTAAACAAGCAGAATGCAAAAGGGAGGAACCGAAGCTCTGCTGCACAGCAGCCTCCTGGAGGGGCTGCTCCTGTAGGATGCAGCTATGCCTGTTTCCTGGGGCCACTCCTGCAGGAAAGGCTCCAGAGAGCACATCAGCCTCCTGGGAAAAGGCTGCTGTGAAACAGAAAGGGGAAAGGGAGAAACCCCCAGCGAGGTGCCATTTCCATCCCATGAGAGCACCCAACGGCCAGGCTTCTTCCAACCCTCCAGCTAGGGTGGGAGGCCTTCTCCTTGCCTGGAAACAACCCTGGGGAGATTGCCTGCAAATACAGCAGCAAATACAGCAGCAAACGAGACTCCTTGTGACCTTACTTACTTCCAAAATGTTCATAGTGTTGGTGAATGCTCTTGGGAACACACTGTCTCACAAATGAAGGTTTCGTGCTCTTCATATGCCTCCCCAGCTCACATCCCAGTTCACTCCTAAAAATGCAGTGGAATCAGCAAGTAAGAATAATTAGGAGACAGACAACCAAGTTCCACATGGCCAGGACCTCACCCAGCATTCAATCCACACAGCCCAGCCCACTGCTGAAATTTCCTCAGCATTACACAGAACAGGAGGAAAAGGGGCCAGACAGATGTGCCACGGCAGCACTAACCATCTCCTGCATGAAGCAACACCTTTGATCTGCTGAAGCCAGTGAAAATTAGGGCTGTATAAAATCTGTGCCACACAGAGGTGTGAGTGGTGTCCACCAAAAATATCCTACCCAAGAAAAATTGAGGGTTTACTACAAAAACAAAACTTATCCCCCACCACAACTTCCTCAACCACACCAACTCCCATGCTGGAGTGACAAACACAACAATTTGGATTGATGGCACTTTGCAGAGACCTGGATTCAGTGCTGACATCCATCAGCTCCCAACACAGATGGACTGACAGCACAAAATCCACCTCAGACTCAGTCACCAAGGGCTTAGGCACCCAGGGCTGTCAAGACGTGTTTTCCAATGAGAGGAGTTTCATTATAAATGTTTTCACACCAAAAGATACATCTAGTAAACAAAAAAAAAAAAAAGAAATACTTCATAACATTAAGCCAAGTCCATCTCAAGCCATAAGAACACACAGTCCAATTCCCAAAAGGACTGATTACCCCCCAGTTTTCACTGCAGTGTTTGGAAACTGTTCTGCTGCTTTAGGCGCCCACATCCGTTGGTTCCTGATTTGTGGGCATTACCAAGGGTACCTTGCCTCCCTCAGATCTACAGCTTGGCAGAGTTTTCCTTGCCTAATGCCCAGGAAAATTCTGCATGCTCATCCTTTCTGCACGCTGCAAGCCTCTCCCCTGCCCTGCACCCTGTCTGTGCAGCAGCAGCAGGAGGGAGGGAGAGACTCCCAGTCCCTGCTGGAAAGCAAACACGAGCGCACGGCTATGGGTGTGAGAGCCCGACTGCAAAAGGGTAAATATTTATCTGAGAGAATTTTAGCAAGAAGGAAATATTTTTCATTTGCTTGTAAGTCTTTTGGGAAATTATTCATTTTTCCAATGCAAACGTTTTCTTTAAATTCAAAACAACTGTTTTCCCCCCAGCTTTTGTTTACAAAAGAAGGAAGAGTTTCAGCTCTGCCCTTTTTCATCCGCCCTCCACAAAATGTCAACCAAGGCTCATGTCTGGGGTTGAGAAGTCATTTTTTGGAAAGAAAAAAAAAAAAGAAAAAAAGGGGAAAAAAGTGTCCTAAGGTTTTGTTGAGCAGCTGTAGCTGCTGCAGCAGAGAGGAGCCCAGAGCCACCCTGCTCCCTCCACCTGCTGGGGCTGGGCGCAAGGTTATTGGTAATGAGCTCGTTAGAGCCAAAGGCTGACTGCCAGAAAGCAAAGGGGAAAAACAATTGATTCACCTCTTCAAGAGTCGTTTAAGCAGCCCTAGTCAGAAAATGAGCATCCTCTGGCTCTAGTTCACTCCTACTTTTTCCACCTTAATACTTTCTATGGAAGACAGAGGCCTCTTGTGGGTCCCAGCCACACGGGCTCTGCATGCTATGAGTGAGCAGTTTCCAGTCCACAAAATAACTGTCCTGTCATATTTTACTCTTTTATCTCCCACCCCACAGCAGTGTTGCCAGCCTCCCTAGGAAGCCACAAAACAAATTCATGGGCCTTGTGCTATGACTGAGGGCTGGTAGCCTGGTCTGTTGCTAAGCTCAGCCTTCCCAAGGAATTCGTTCCTCAGAGGTGACATCTGCCCCCATCCTCCACTAGGACTCAAACCAAGAGGTGTTACCTCCAGCTGTTCAGATTATCTCAGCTGCTGTGGTAATAACACGACCAAGCAGGCAAACTGGTTGTCATTTAAATCTTCTGAATGCTGAAGCAAAACAAACTTGACTATAAATCACGTGCCACGGACACAGGAACTGTCCCTGAGCTCGTAGGCCACTATTTGCATCTGCAAAAACTAACAGTGTTGTAATGTGCAACCAAATGGAGAACATACCACGATAACTCCATCTGAATACAGGCATGGGTGTGCCTGTGTGGGAAAGAAGAGGTGTCAGCCCACCAGCAAGCTGGGGCTGTGACAACCCAGCAGGAGACAACACGCTGCTTCCAGGAGCAGCTGCAGAGACCAGGGGCGCACGCAGCTGTGGCCGAGGCCAACAAGGGGGAGAAAAAGGACCAAAATGTGGTGGAGAACCAGCTTCCCAGCTGTAACCATCCCTGTGACCCGTCCTCTGAGGCAGCCAACACAACCTGGCTTACCCTAATTGACAGCAAGGAGCCTCTCTTCCACATCCTCAGCCACAAATGTTAGCCTGGTAAACCCAGGTCCTCCCCCAGGTTCCCACCACCCTCGCAGTGCCAGAACCAGCCCTTTGGCAACCACCATGCACACGGATGACAATGGGTGAAAATAACCTGGGCAGAAAGAAGGAGCTGGTTTCTAACTGCTTCAGCTCCATGATCTGTCTCAGCACCCAACAGTGCAAAGAGCAATGCAAGAGGGACAGTGGGGACACGCGTCCCAGAGCGGGGAGAGGAGAGGACTGTGGTCAGCAACTGGGGAACTGCAGCCCAGCTACAGCCCCACTTGATCCAGCTCTCTGTAGCCATCTGCTTCTCAGAGAGCTCCATGCTGCCATCTTCCTTCTTTTCTGTCATCTCACCACCTGTCCCTGCCCAACGCAGCTCCACAGCAATTCACCTCCAACAGGCTGGAAAACCTAATTCCTGGGGCATGCCATGGCCTTTGTATGCTGCAGAACAGCAAAGCCAGAGGCCATCCTGCTCTCTGAGCAGGTGCAGGCAGCGGGTTGATGGGCTTCAGATGAACTCCCATGTCACAGCCTCTCCAAGGCTTTCAGCTGCAGCCCTCACCACTTATTTTCTCCATTTCAGTCCTGCCCTCCTCCTGTTAGTCTTTGCAACCACTTGAGAGTGGCCAACAATCTTAGCCCAGACAACACTTGCCCTCCACTGGTGGTCTCCTGTGGCAAGACCACCCCATGTGTAGGCTTTAGAGAGAAGCCTCATCCTTTTCAAGATAAAAATCTGCCAGAAAGGGAGTTCACTTCAGTACAAGTTACATCTGATTATCCAAAACACATCACAGTCTCCCGGCTGCTTCCTTGGCACGGCGTCGTGCACTTCCAGCACCCTCCAAAACCAGCCCTTTCGTCTTGGATAAGGACTTGGCCACAGAAGTAACCACCTCCACAGAAGATTGCTGTAATTCCCAGGCTCTGAAATCCCCGGGATGTTCACTTGCCAGCTCCCACCACTATTTTGATCTTCGCAGCCTCAGCGCAGATGAGCCGGGGGAAGACGACGGCTGTCGCAAGCGAAGGGTGTAGCTCTGCTCACAGAGGCAGCAGGTACTTTCCTAAGGTCCCCGACTGCTGCTGAGCCATTCCCCCTCCTCTTGAGCCCTTCTGCTCCTTTGCTGTCTGGTGAAGTCCAAGAAAAACACCGAGGGGATTTTGGGAGGCGTTCAGTTTTGTTGCTTCGCATCATGTGAGGAGCTCCCGTTGCCACAACTTCATGTGGCAGCTGCCTCCAGAAATCCCCTAAGTGTGACCACTTGCTCGTGCAGGCAGCAGGCAGGCAGCAGAGAGGCCCCTGGCCTGGGCACTTCTCCTGGTGTGCACCCCAACACCTCCTGGACCGGGCTTATTCAAGCACACAAGGAATCGCCTCTCCAAGCCAACAATGCGACCAAAGAGTCCTGGCTGCTGGTTCCTCTGCTCTGTTTCTTCCCCTAAATGTACCACATTCCTTCATTTAATTTAACCCTCCAGGCTGCTCAGGGTTTTTTGCACCTTTGCACAGATATTACCCTAGGTGTGAAGACCTTTACTTGCTTTTCTAGCTGACAACCTCGGCCTTCTCCTGTGAGCCCTACAGAGAAGCGCAAGCCTTGCCAAAGACAAATTGTTTTCATTCTCTTCCCTCCCCCCTACAAGGAGGTGAGAAGGATATTGCAAGAGGTGGTGTACTCCCCACCCACATTTTTTTCTCACTGCCAAACACATTGCATCAGGAACAATTAGAAATTTTTACTTTGTGTGGGCCCTTAGCCTATATATAAAATGCAGAAACATTCTTCATAAAAACCAAACAAACCCAAACCACCTCCTGCATGATCTTTGGACTAACTTTCAGGGAACCGCTTCAGCTGATAAGGTGAGAAACCCTACCAGTGGTATAGCTACACCTACAGATGCAGAGCTGACCTCCCAACCTTAGGAAGGGAGACAAGGGTGCTCAGGGGCTGTTTATTCCATCAAGGAGACAAAGGTACAAAGGAGAAAGAGCTTTTTGAAAGCTGCAGCTGCACGCACGCACCGCAGAGAAAGACTGTGGAAAATAACAGCCTAGGTCTGCAACAACTTCTGCCCCTACCAACTCTGAGCACCTTCCCGGGAAGCCGGGCCCTAGAACTCAGTGTGACAAACTGGCACAGCAAGAATGAGACCAGACTGACATCAGTCATGCAGCAGCCCCGAGAGAGGACCCGCAGCACCCATCGCCACCGCTGCGGGCAGGGGCACAGACTGTGGGGCTGTCAGTGTGAGAGCCCAGCCAAGATCAGTGCCTGGTGCTCACCAGCCAGACTGAAAGCAGTCGGTGACAGCTCGTGCCCAGACACTCAGGCAGGTGCAGGCAGTGCCCTGTGGAAGCAACGAGCTGGGCCAGAAGACATGGTCCCTCTGTGGCCTGAGCTGGGGGTGCACAGGGCAGAGAAAGGAAAGGGCGTGCGCCGTCCTCCGTAGGCAGCTACAGCAAATAGTTCAAACAGGAGCTTCACTTTGCTTGGTGGAGCCACTCTTCAGGGCTGGTTGTGCTCAGGCCTGTCCTGCACGCCTGTATAAGGCATGTGCTAGCTCCCACTGCCACCCTGTCCCCACGCCACAGGACCCCACGTGGCGCCATAGGCTGGGTGTGGACTGCCAGGGACTGCAAGGGGAGAGGGGTGCATTGGCTAGGTCCAGCTGGAGGTGAGCCCAGAGAGGCAACATTTAGCTCCAGCTCTGTGCCTGAGACCCCCAGGAGATTTGCTTCTGGTGTCCTGACCCTTTGGTTTTGTTTGGGATCAAATATATGTGAGATCTTTGACCCAGAGCTTTGGTGGGGTGAGGTATTGCTGAGCGGGGCAGAAGCCCTTGCTTGCTGCTCATGCACCTTCACCTCCAGCCCCTGGCTGAGGGTTGAACCCAGCAGCCTTCACCTCCACGCTGCTGTGCCTGCACCAGACCACCCCCACTTCACCAAAGGGCCTCTGGGGTCTCAGCTTCTTCAGCTCCAACGTGCCCCTCGCCCAGCACTGCCGGCAGCAGCGGTGGCAGCCCCAGTGAGCAGCAGACACCCGTCCCTCTATCACAGCAGGTTATCACTTTCTCTCCTCTGAGATTTGTATAAACGCTCCCCCACCTTGCTGCCAGCAACCCTAACCACATCACAAACAAGGAGGAATCTACAGAAGTATTCAAAACATCTGGATGTTGTGCCACCATGGCAATTAAATCCACACTCACTTTCTCACACAGCGCCTGGAGGGAAACCGACTGCGCGGCGGGGCAGAGGAGGACATGCTGTGGTAACCACGGCTTCCGTGGAGCCCAGAGCCAGCCTGCAACACCTGAAACCATCCTCAGCAGCAGGCCTTGCCCTGGGAGACAGGTCCACCCTCTCTGGGGTCTCTTTGCAGGACAAGCCCTGCCAGAACAGGCCTGTTTGGAGCGGAGATGGAGCAGTGGCTGAGCAGGGCTGGGGAAAGGGAACGTCCTCCTGGACACTGACATTTAAAGCATGAAAGGTTCTTGCTTTAAGAGAGGGCTGGGGCATGCCAGACTCCTCTCTCCCGCCTGGCTGAGCCCCCTGCTCCAGAGCTGTGGCCGCTGCCTGGAGGAGGCACAGGGAGACATCCCACCCTGGCTGAGCGAGGCCATTGGTGCAGCTGAGGTGCTCACAAGCACCTTTCTCCTTGCAGCCTGCCAGAACAGGTCTGTCAGCTCCTTCTTTCCTTGTGCACACCACAGAGTGAGGCTCTCCCAGACGTCCTGCCTGGGGCCAGGGGCTATCTGCATGCCAACGGCACCCCTCTGGAAAGGTTCTCATGGATCACATTTCCACCAGGAAAAGGGGAGCTGCCCACAGTGTGACCCCACTGCAGCAGTGCCTCAACCTTGGTGGCATCTTAGAGGGTGCAAGGCGTTTCCACCAGGCCTTGGGCAGCCCAGGGGTGCCAGCTGGGTCCCTGCTGCCTGCGCTGCCTGCGAGTGTGGCGTGGCTGAGCCTGGGGGAGCAGCTGGGCTGTTTGACACCCAGGCTTCCCAACCACACGCTCCCGCCTTGAACCTGCTCCAAAAAATCCACTTGCAAATGCCCCATCCCCACCACCAACAGCCACTTCTATCTTCTGCCTCAGAAACTCAACAGAAGCAGCAGAAAGGGCATTCAGTGAATGGCGTTTCGATGCCCAGTCTCCCCTATCACCAGCACCAAACTGCCAGTGGGGGAGTCGAGAAGAATAATGCCACCCTGGAGCCAGGGCAGGGATTCTGCTGCAGGGCTCCCCAGCACACTCGCTGCCTGTTATCCATGAACAAAATGCCAGCCAGCATCCCAGAGGGGCTGGGTTACCTCCCAGGCTCTCACCCTCAGGCTCCCGCTGCTTCCAGTGCCTTCAGACATACGCTCTCCATTATCTTTGCAGCAGAAGCTTCTAGTTTGTTTGCAGCCCACAAATACCTTTTTGTTCCAGCTGATTCCATGCCTTGGTGGGAATATGCTCTTTGCAGCATGGGTAAGCTTGGCTTGACATGGATGTGTGGTGCCTAATAAAACAGGGCCCTGCTAACTCGCTGGCATTCCTAGAAGTTCATTCAACAGAAATAAAGAACAATTTGGCAACTTGGCTACCAGGCTATGGGCTGCCAGCCAGTTTACAAATCAGTAACCAACTCCATGGGACTAAAATCCTCTGCCTGGGTTCAGCTGGATAAACTATTTTTGCAAATATTGTATTTTCTGGGAAAATAGCATTTAAGATGGATTGATGAAAACTGCAAATTCAAGCGAAGCAAATAGTTCCAGATGAAAAAAAAAAAAAAGCAGGAAAAAATTTATAGCGTTGAAAAAGTTTAGTCTGGCAAAATAAAAAGTTATTTGTTCCAGAAATGTCACATGGAAACTTTTTTACTGTTTAATTTCAGGGGGGGAATTCTCATTTAAAGACAGATCTGAATTTCTAAAGGGAAAATATTAAATAACAAGAGTAAGAAGGAGGCTATACCATTCTGTATCACAGACAGCATTTCAAGATAATAAGTAATATTTGGGCTTCTTTTTTCATTTTCTAGGGGCAAAAAAATCCTGATCTTCTTTGCCTTGAATCAGCCCTTCTCCCAAAAACATTCACTGTAGCTACAGAGCAAAAATATGATCACCTCTCCACTGGGCTCTGCAAAAACTAAGACCAGTTCATAGCATGTTTTCAACCTAAGTACTTCTGGTTTGGGCAACCAGGAGCAGAGAGAAATGACTTGGTATGTTCCAGGACACAGGGCAAGAAGAGTCAGAAGTAAACTCTAGGAATGTTCTAGAGTCACACCATTACCAACATGAGAAAATTAAATGCGGAGAGATTTTTGAGCTGCATTTACATAATAAGCAGGCTGCAAATTTGGGGCGCCTGTGTTTTTGGCTGCCTGACTTCAGATACCCTCAGCCTGATTTGCATGAGTATTATGCACCCAGAACTCCTACTGAGATCAAAAAACCATCTTGGTGCCTCTGCAAAAACAGGTTGCTGGTATCCAAAATCAGAGGCAGGCAAACTCAGCGCATTTTTGCCTAACACTGGATCCGTGCCCCTTGTCTGAGGTGGCCACCGAGTCAAAGGCAGAGTTCAGCCTCAGCAGTTCCTGCCAGAATCCAACCCAATTTCTACTACAGAAATCCAGCAAAACCCTTCTTACAGTTCTGAAGGCTGTCTGTTGCCCTCTGCTTTTTTTTTAATCACCTTGACTTGAGGCTTTTCTTCAAGAGTGAAGAAGAACTAAAACTGCTCCACACTTGCAGTGAGCCACCTTTATGTGCACCCACACACAGCAGGAAGGTAGGCACAAAACCATGAGGTTTCACTGACGAGCAGATAGCCACTGAAGCTGAACAAGTTGCCCATTTTGCCCGTGGGCTTTCACTGTGCAGCAAGGTGGGTGCTGACCCTGCTCAGCAGCCCCAGGGCTACCACGGTCTGGGTGCTCGCCACCCCTTCACCAGAAAGCTGCAGTAAATGGAGGTAAACGTCGATCCTGTGGCATCCATCAGTCTGTGGCCAAGAGAAAGAAGAAAGATGTAGCAACACTTCCTGCTTTTCTGGGAGCAAAGTGGGCTGTGGGTGGGGATGCCTGTGTTTGGCTCAGAGAAGGAGCGGGCACTGCCAGAGCTTGGCCAGGGCCATGTCAGTGCCCAGGTGGTCAGCCTGACAATGCCTGGGCCCCATCCAGCTGCGGCAGGACTGCTGGGTGGCTGCTTTCCTGTGCTGTTTGGTGCTCAGCACCCTGGCCCCCGAGCAGCCTGTGTCTGGGTTCAGCACTAGCGCAACCACAGGAGCTCCCTCCTCGTCAGGCGGGGGAGGGCGAGGGGCTGAGCGCTTTGCAGAGGGTGGGGTCCAGGAAGGAGCTGAGCACAGCTCATCTGGCCTTTTGGTTCAGCACTAGCGTAACCACAGGAGCTCCCTCCTCATCAGGCGGGGGGAGGGCGAGGGGCTGAGTGCTTTGCAGAGGGTGGGGTCCAGGAACGAGCTGAGCACAGCTCATCTGGCCTTTTTGCCCACTCTGATCTTCTCCCAACAGCAGCTGACAGGCAGGGGAACCTGCTGCAGCCCAGAGGCAGCGCTGGGGTCCCGGCAGCGCCGGGGGCACGGAGCTGGGCTGGGCACAGAGCCGGGCTGGGCACGGAGCCGGGCTGGGCACGGGTGCCAGTGGTGCTGCTCAGGGACCACCTCTGGAGATGCTCAGCAGCTTTGCACCCTCTGCCTCTGTCCCAGGCAGTGTGAAAGCCACACTTCCTTGTAGAAGAGGAGCGACAGACAAAGCCAGGACAAGCTGTTGAGAAATCAAACCATTTATACCAAGCAGCTTAACCCAGGTGGCCAGAGGTGCTCTGACAAGCTGTTCTGGGCAAGAATTGTATTTGCTCTGAGTTCTTTCCCTTAATGTCAGTGTTTCAAATCAGCTTTGACATAACCTCAGTGACAGAGGCTTTGAAGTCTGAACTAAATGTGCTACAGAGATCATTATTCATAACCACTCAGACGGAGAGGGAATATTTTCCTTTTGAAAGGTCCTGCCAAACCCGTCCTGTGCTTTGTTTGCCTTCAGAGGCACTGTGGTCATTCTTTGGGAGGAAGGAGAATGGAGGAAAGAAAGGGTGATAACAGTCTGGCAGAGAACAGGCTTCAAAAATCACTGATAAAAAAAATCACTAATTAAGAAAATACAGGGACCATCCTGGCTGGAAACTGCTGCTTCACAACGACTCCATCTGAAGGACCTTTGTGTGGAACCTTCATCAGGGAGAGGTTTTGGGCCCAGCTCTGTCACACCTTGATCTGCATCTAATTTACTGAGAGTTAAGCTGCTGTACTCTGCAGGCCAGTGGTTCTGTTTGCAGGTGCAACTCAAACAGAGAGTCTTTACATGTTTGGAGAGCACAAATCCAAGCCAGTCCCCAGGGAGAGCAGTAATCATCTAGGATTTTACAGCACAGGGACTGGCAGGGTTGGGGCTGCACACATCCATCTCCAGAACAGCTTTGAAGATACATAATTTTTACATGGGAGTTACGAGAACGAGTTTTGGCTAAAGTTCTGTGTACTACTCACTTCAAAAGCCCCAGGGCCAAACCTGCTCCTGCTAAAGTCCCTGGAAAGGCTCTAAGGCAGCAAGCCAAGCCCCTTGCCCTCTGTGGTTACTTTTAGTGCCTTTCCTCTGATCATTTGTCCTCCATTTATTGCCTTTTTTTTTTTTTTTCCTCTCTCTCCTTTCTGAACATTTCTATTGCTGGATTCAATGAAACCTTTGTCTGGCACAGTGTCAATCCCCTTCCCTTCCCTTCCCTTCCCTTCCCTTCCCGTCTCTTTATGGTTTTCTTCTCAAGTTTTTGGTATCACCCTCTCTCCCAGACTCCTGTTTGGTATCACTTCCAATGCATCTTTCCTTCATGGTGGCTTCTGCCTGCTTGCCCACTTACAAACACTTCACTGGTAAACATCCTACTGCCTCCTGATGCTCTCTTTTCCTTCAGTGTTTCCTCTGTATTTATCTTTTGTCCACTTCTACCTTTTAAATTCACATCTGCCTCGGGATTCCTGCATCTTTCCCACCACCTCACCTCATCTCCTGTTTTTCCTTTCCTACCCACACCAACCCAGCATCCTCATCCTCATCTCCCGTCAGTTTCTCTCTTCTCTGACCCCTTCACATCAGCACCTGCCTCTCTTTCTCTGCTACACACATTATTCCCCAATGCTTTCTCTCTCAGAGAAGGAGCTGGACATAAGAGAAGAAGGGGAAAGAGCCTCAGGGGGATATTTTTATTACCTGAGTTAGATAAATAAGTTCCTTATGCAGTCGGTGGAGAAGTGTAGGACAACTTAGGAGGTTTATTAGATGTTGTCTTCCTTTATTGACTCTGTAGGGAGCCTAACTCGCTCCACCTAATTTAGGAGCCTGAAATTAATGAAGCCACATGATTATCCTCTGCACAATCTCACTTTTGTTTAGGCCATGTGAAGGAGAGTGGGAAGGACAAGGTATCAATACCACAAGGAAGTTATTTGCCAGTGCCCAGGCAGCCTCAGCTCCTGGCACACCTAGCAGGCGTCGGTGGGGCATGGGGAGTGGCAGCTTTTCAGAGATCCCAAGGGGAGGAAAATGGTTTTGCAGATGTCTGTCTCCCAGCCAGAATGAGGCTTTGGGCTGTGAGAGCCCAAAGATCACCTTTGAAAAAGGGCCACAGGGGATAGATCTGTTAGACAAGAAGGGCAGTGTCAGCTGACTCTTGAGGGACCTGAAAAGCAAAAGTAGAGCAGAGTGGTCCAGCAGAAAGATGCAGAGAGATGAGCAATGTGGTGTGACCACCAAAAAAGGAGTTTTTAGCACCATGCTGTTGAGGAGGCGTGAGAGGCTCAGTGTTGCAGGCACCCCAGCTGCTGCAATAGCAGTGAAGGAAGGGTGGAGATACCAAGGGCCCACATTTAGGTTTTCCTTGTGCTGGCTGACAGACAGAAATGTTGAATTTGAGCCCATGCAAGCAGACAGAACAGAAAACAGCCTGGCTGTGAGTGCAGCAAGACAGATGAATCAAAGCTGAACAGCTCACTACTGCAGCTCCCCACGCTGGGGACCTCCCCAGAGCACCTGCACACCCAGGTATACCCCCAATACTTCCTCTGCTTTATTTCTTCTCTCTCCACCAGGTCCTGGGCTACAGCTGCTCTTGTAACACTTGGTATGTGTTCACCAAGGCCAGGGCTGAACGGAGTTAAGACACTGCATCTGCTTCAGGGTCTTAAATATTGCTCCAAACAGGATACTGGTTGGGAACCTATTCTCTAGGTCCCCATAATTTTCACATTGTTTGCCTTGACCACCCCACTGAAAACACCCACGCATCTGAGTGAGTGAAAAGGAATATTACTCTGGAACAACACAAAGGCTGGAGAGAGAGGGGTAGGAAGCTCAAAGGCTGTGCACCCTTTCACAGCTGATGTCTTTATTCTTGCTGCAATTTCTTTAGATGGCTTCCAAGACTATTAGATAATATTGTCTTGCCAAAGCCAAATAATCTCTTTGGAACTGACCAAACTCACCCGTATCCTTTACTGAGGACCACTTGCAGCTCTTTTCATTTCACCTGTGTAGAAGTGGAAGCATTAGGATTTTTCCTTTTTCTTTTCATGGAGAATACTGAAGTCCCCAACTCCAGCTTTTCCCTGAGATCTGACAATGCACAGAGGGAGAAGGGGTGGGGGAGAGCCCTCTCAATACTCCACGAGTAAAGAAACGTGAGAATTTTCCAAACCAATTAAAAACCAAGAGGTGCAAGAGGCAAACATCATGGAAACTATGGACATTTCAAAAGATAATCAGCCTTTGCGCTGAGAAAACAAATACAACCCAATATTCTTAAAGGTTTCCTAGGGTGTTTTTCCTCCCTCCCTGCTCCTTTCCCTCCCCCTCACCTTGCTTTGTTGAGATTACGAAAGTAGGAAGCATTTGCAAGAGGACAATGCATCCAAAGTGACTCCAGAATAAAACAAGAAAAGCCTTTCAGCACAAGGACTTCTGGAGGTGGGGGCAGAACAAAAGCACAAACACGGTGTGAGAGATTGGAGGAGAAGCTGCTTTGAATGTGCCAAGAGAAGGAGCCCTCACCCTTTCCGAGGCTCTCTCCATGTAGCTGCAAAGCTCTCTCTAACTTCCAGCCCTGTGAATTTCCACTGCAGCCTTGCTGTTTCTAAGGGGTGCACAAAGCCCTTATCTCCCAAGCACAGCTTTAGATGATAGAGAGGGCAGCTGTCGAGAGGGACTGTCAAGGCTAATGAGCAGGGGGTTAAACCAGTGCTGCAGCAATGGGACACTGCTGGAGGAGCTGCGTGGCAGCCAGGCTGGGTTTTCAGCACACCCAGACCTCCATTTAGATCTGCTTTTCCCCCTCTCCCTGGCTAGCTCCTGTTGGTCCAAAGCTACAGCTTGACCACCTGATCTCCAAATATCTGGGCGACAATGGAAGCCCCTGGAGCCCACAGGAACACAGTGCTTGCCATGCCCCCGTGGCCACCAGCCCTGGGGGACAGGGGAGCACTTGCCCGGGTGTGTGATTTTGGAAACACTGTGGCTGTGAACTTCTTTTGGGGTGTGTACATCTTTGTCTTCTCGTATGGATTCCAGCACTCTATAAGCATTCCAGTTAGGCAACCACAGCAATTCCCATTAGGGCAGCCAAGTTTGATGGCAAATACAAGTGGCTCAGGTAACCCATGTGGGAACACAGAAAAGGCTCCACAGAGGACACCAAGCCTCTTCCCAGTGAAGTAAAGAAAGAGCACCCCAGTGAGATGACACCTATAAATCCAACATGACAACCTCCTGCCCCACGCTTTGGCATTATCCAGCCAGAAAGAGAGAATTTCCATCAAAACTACTGCTTTTCCTGAGACAAAAAAAAAGCCTCCCGTTCTTCTGTGCTCTAAGGTTACTTCCTCACAGCACAAACTAGGAAAGGTAAAGTTGGTAGGGTGGGAAAAGAAGGACCTGGAAATACATTAGTCTATCAGCACGAGAGATGGAAGGCAGCTGAAGACTGTTGAATGTGGAAATCACAAACATCCTGGTACATATTTTTCTGTTCATATCATACATTCAGATAAATTGAAAGTGATGTTTTGTATCATGCTTCCCTCGCCTATCCCATGCAGTCATTTCCTCTAATAAACTTCCCAGTGCTCTGTGTGGTCAAGTGTTGGATGTCCCCAAGGGATGACGTTTCCAGCACTTCCTTACTCAGCACTGCACATCTCTCCACCAAGGAGATTCTCGACATCCAGTTAAATGTTCCTTTTCTCAGTGCACTCCCATTACTCCTGATTATTTCCCTGCATACAGCCTTAAGTAAATCTGCTTAGTACTTCTTCTTTCTACCACTGGTGACAGCTGCTGCGTTCCCTCTTTTTCATCTTTTCACTACTTTATGGAGAAAAATTATGGGATAGCATATTCACAAACAACCTCCCCTCCTTTTTTTAGGTTGCTGTTCTTGAATCCCCTCCAACATGCCTCTGTCTGCCTGGAAGTGCAGTACCCAGGACTCAGGGCAATATTCCACATGCTCTGCCTTCCCACATGTAAGAGGGCACCTTCCCACACATTGCCCACTTCTGCAGCTTGAGAAATACCATTGCCAATCAGCTAGCAGCTATCACTCCTAGATCTCCCCAACGTGATTT
>NW_008615422.1:92188-98514 GCF_000691845.1 Merops nubicus
GTTTTTCTCCAGTTTGCATTTTTCCAAGTTGGAACTTGCATTGTTGTTTTCCAGCCGTTCTTTAATCTCTCTTGAATGGTTTCATATCACCTCCCTGTCTAGCAGGGTGCTCACAGCCTGTCCCAGTGCACCATTGACGTGTCTTTCCCTTCTAACAAAGTTCCTGCTGCCAGACCACCACATTACCACAGTCCCGTCCTGATGTTGCACTCCAGCCTTGACCTTGTGGCCAAGATGACCATCTGGAGCAATTCTGAATGGGGATGGTGTGAATTTCACACCTGAGGGCAGTAGCTGAGTGTCCCCAAAGGAGAGGTGACCCATGGGGCTGCACAGAGCCTGCACACTAACTTCAGCAGCCTCTGTGCATGTGTGCAGGGCTGGCTGCAGTGCCAGCTGTGCAAAGCACTCCAGGTGAAATTGGACCAGCTTACCTGCCCCACTCGCCCAAAAAAGTGTTTTTATCTCTTAGAACATAGGCAGCCTCAGCCATGTCACATTCATCTGGGGATTAGTATTTTGAGGTCTTCTGAGCACCTCTGCCAACATATGACACCAACCACTAAAGCATTCAGTGAAGCAGACTCTGTATCTACTTCTGCCTTTCTGGAACACCAGCTTACCAGTAAAGGACATTTTCTCACCTGTAAGCAGAGGACTCAGCCAGGCTGGTGTGCCCCTGGGCTCAGCACCTTAACTGTGGAGACCCTGCCAGGAAGAACTACAACGTTATGGCCCCAGCCTGAAAACCTTTCAGGTATTACTCCATGCAAACACGTGGTACCTTTAAGGTGAGAACATAGGCATGGAGCAAAGCACGTGCTTGGTGTGACTGTGGTGCAGTCTGTCAGCTCCATGCATATATCGAACCAGCTTTACGTGTGGTTCCTGCCAGCAGAAGTGGCAATGCAGTGCTGAGATGCTAACGAAATCCCTGGGTGGCAGGGAGATCCACGTGGCCACAGGCCAGCAGATCTGCAGCAGAGCCACCCCCCAAAACCACTCCAACCTGCAGCACAGACGTACCCAACTCGGCGGCGACTGTCCGACCGAGGCTGGAGGAGGTCCAGGGGTAGCTCCAGAGTGGTCCAGGAGAAGCAGCTCAGTTTGGGTGTTCACAGCAATACACTCCCAGTGGAAAATGCCTGGATACTCCACCATTTAAGAGGTAGCTGCTGCCCGGGCTGGTGGGCACGGAGGGATTTTGCTGCTTTGCTTTGCAGGGGCCATTTGATGAGCCCCGTTACTCACAGCTTGCATCTGCCTCGCCCTTATCACCTGCCAGGGAACTGTGAACATCAGCCTGGCAAGTGTTCCTCAAGAAGGAAGCACAAAGCAGGGGCTTTACTGACTTTTATTCTTTTCTTTCTGTGGGAGGAGAGGTCCATGTGTAAAATAAAGCATCTGAGTAAAACACATGTATTCCCTGCTGTTTGCTGTTAGCATCACGAGTCTCAGAGGCCAGAGGAGGTTGGGCTGCTGTGAGGCTCTCAGGCTGTGGTTCCTCATGGCCAGACAAACAGCTTGGAGCAGTGAGGTGGACACTGCCAGCAGCAAGTCCAGAAATTGCACCACTTTCAGTTCCCTTTCACAGGCACGCTAAGGAAAAGGATCCTAGTGAGATTTACAGGCAAGTAAGCTAAAAGCCAGCTTTCTCCTTCCCTCCTCCCCTTCCCCCAGGGGCCACCAGGGCTCTCCCCAGGCTGCTCACTTCTTCTGTCCCTGCTTTCACACCTTTCTCTTCTAGGTAATCCCCGCAGTGCCCTTCCTGACTGAGGCATTGACAGAGCAGTTTCAGTGCTCTCCTCCACAGGAGATGAGTGTCCCACCAAGCCACAGGGCCTGGAAAAGCAATCCTTGCTGACTGTGAAGCAGTCACACGCATCTGGGGGACTGGTTTTATGCTGGAGGTGGTGGGGTTGTTTGCTCGCTTACTCCTTCCCTATCTTTTCCTCTTCTTTTTCTGTTTCCTATTTATCTTTCCTTCCAGAAGCCTTAAAACTGTGCAGGACTCCAACAGGGGAGGCCACCAGCTCTGGAGTAGGGTGTAACAGCTAAAGAGCAATGTTGCCAAACAGTTTGGAGCCAGGGTTGAGGAGAATTATGTTGTCCAGTAGGAAGAAGTCTATACAGAAGCAAACCGAATGCAGACACCCAGCCTAGGACTTGTCCAGGAGAGCAGTACCTTCAAATTCAGATAAAATAAAGCCCCTATGCTTTATTCTTTCCTTTTTTCTTTTTCTTTTTTTCAGTAAAATTGCCAGTAAATGTTTTATTACCACATGTGGGCAAAGCAACAGCAGCTCGCCTCTGGGTGGGGAAACCTCCAGCAGCTCAGCACCTCTGGCAGAGTGCACAGTACCACCTACTGCCCGGAGAGGCTTCGGCAGCCCTCCTGCCCACCCTCTGACCCAGCCCAACACGGCTCAGCTCCTGACAGGGTGGCAGCACGGGGACGCAGATGCCCGCGGGCGGATAACCGCACCAGAGGCTGGCACAGGGCAGTGCTGAGCATTAACCTCAGCACCCAGCCTGCTGTGGGTGCAGCTCCCAGAACGAATGAACTCAGCAGGGTGACACAACGGGCACGTGGGTGGGATCCTTCACCCCCACCTCACATCCCCCAGAGGATGGGCCAAAGCCACAGGCTGTGCCCATGTGCCACTGCCTGGCACGGGCAGCACCGCCGGCACCGCCACGGGACCCGGCCGGGGCCAGGGCACCAGGGCTAGAGCAGCAGGGAGGGCAGCACACCAACAGTGCAGCACAGATCTTCCCCGGCAGCCCCTGCTGCTGATGCCAGAGCCAGCACCATTCCTCCAGCCAGGCTACCTTCGTTTTATTGCTATTAACTGCTACGAGGTTTTTTGGCAGGGATGGGGAAGCTTGGCTGATTAAAAATAGCTTTGGGGATGGCAGCTGGCAGAGTCACGATGAGAGACAGATCCAATTCCAGACCCAACTCCAGATCCTTTTTTCAGAGAAGGTGTTCTTAGCAAGTAATTGGGTGCAATCAAGTGCAGAGATAAATAGTAGTACTTCCCAAGGTGTAGCTCAAGGCTCTGATCCTGCCAGTTGCCGTTTGCTGGCAAACATTCAGAAAGGCCAAAGACCTCCTCAAGTCTCTGCAAACTTTCTGGCAGGACCAGTGCCCAAGCTGTGCAAGTCTGGAGAGAAAAGGTTTTACTACACAGACCAGGACACCTTAGCAGGCTGGGCTTTTGGATACATAAAAATATATCACAACAGTATGAGAAACATGCAGTGCTAAGGGCTGAGAGTCTGTTTCCATGAATGCTTCTGTGCATCTTCACTCTTCAGGGCTGACCCATGTGTTTCTGCAGGGCCCTCATCCCCTTGTTCCAAGCAGCTTCCACAGCTTTCTCACTTTATTTTCTGCATTCAAGCAAGTCTCCACAACCTAAAAGGAAAATTAGCAGCAGGCTGAAGAACCGACACCATAACTGAACAGCCACTGTGCTGAGAGCTGGAACTACTTTTCTTTTACCCATTTCTGATGTCCCCTGACCATTTTACTGCAGATCCTTACTCTCCACTTCCAGCTCACACCACTCCACGTTGGCCCTCCATCTGAGCACAAATCTGAGCTTGTCTCTAGGTGACAGGCATTTCCATTTCCTCTCCATGATCTGCGGGGTGATGTTGCAAGGATGGCTCTCAAGCAGTTTGAGTGAGTCGGTGCTTAAACAACAGGAGGGCTGTGCGAGCAGGTTTTGGCTGGTGAGATCCAAGATCCTTGCTGGAGGACTGAGCAAGCCAGCTTTCCAGCATCCAAGTGCTCACCCCATCATCCAGTTTCACTTCCAGCCAAGCCAGAGAGCAGCAGGACTTCTGGAGAGCTGCCCACATCGATAGCCTTTGAACTTCTCATGGCAGCCTCTGCTGCTGCCATTGCTCAGCAGCTCTCTGAAGCACTCCCTTCTCGCAGCTCTCAGACACAGGAAAATGGTGTTACACAGCCCCACAGAGCAGGGGGGCTGGCCCACCTTTCACGTGTTGCTTTCTAATGCATTTCAGTGCTCACTTCCAGGAAAGTTTTGGCAATCTGTGAAGCTCTTTCTTTGGAAAAAATCTCACAGTGTGTCATTAGGTGAAAAAGGCCTCCGGAACAGCTAAAAAAACCAAAGCATTTGCCTCCATATCCTATTTGCAGGAAGAAAGTGCCTCACTGCTGCCTTTTTTTTTTCCCACCCACCCCCTGCAGTAAGTATGATGAAAACATCTGAAACTGTTAGGATTTATATAGGCAGATTTGGCAGCCTTTGAGATTCAGTTGGCCTGTGACATACAATTTAACTCTGGAGCCTGCTTGCTTGCTTCCTGAACGCTGCTCTGTAACCACCCTGTGTGTCTCTGGGCTGACAACAGCCGGGTCCTCCCGGCCCCGCAGCCACGCTGGAATCGATACACCACAACAATTTTGATGATTTCTTTTTTTTAGCGTTTTCTTTCCTTCCCTTGCCGCTTTAGCACGTTTGCCGAGGAGTGCCTCGACCCAAGCCCGGCACCTCGCCCCGAGTCAGAGCAGAGAGTGCCACCTACTGAAACCTGGATTTTCCATCACCGGTTCCTCCCCCCGCCCCGCACCCCCCGCGGCTTCCTCCAGGGCCTGGGATCCACTTCCAAAAGACACAAAAGAGCAGGAAAGAGGATTTAAGTTGTTTATAAGGCCATCACCCCTATTTTAACAGGCAAAACCTCGGGGAGGGTGGGGGAATAAGGGGATTTGTTTTCCAGCTTTTTAGTCTGCCTTAAACAGAAAGGTGCACAAAGAGACAAAAAAGTCCCAGCTTGAAAAACGTTTCCTCTTAAATGCTGTGATATGCCTTTAAGGGAAGGTAGCAGGCACTGATCCATCTTCACCACATACAGACTTGCCTTGTTCTTCCATTGCTGGCTGAGTGATAAAACGTTAAATGTCATTTCCTGTATCAGTGGTTAACCACTAGATGCTGGATCAGAGATTTACCAGAAGTGCAATATTCAGAAGTGGACCTGCTGCTTTCAATAACCCTTTCTTGCACCCTGTGGGAACCATTTAACCTTTGAAAGAGGAAAAAAAAAATACTCAAACCAAAACAAACAAAAATAGCCTGGATTTGAGTAGGGAGATAAGTCTTGAGCTTTGTGCCAATGGCCTGCACTTCTCTGTACAGGCAATCAGAGGGAGAAATCCTTCCCTCTGGAAGGATTTGGCTGGAATCAGCACTCGGGCTGGTGAGGAAGCAAAGCAACTTAGAGGGGTTGTTTCTGAGCCCTTGATTCTCTGCTCAACAGCTGGAGATCAGGGGACACAGATGTCTGTTTTGCACTGATTTTCTTCTCCTAAAAGCCAGCATGGTTAGCAAGCAGACTGAGACCGAAGTCCAACGCGTGTGCTCCCTACCAGCCCCTTCTGCCCATTTATTGGACACTGCAGAGGCAAGCAGTTTATCTGCCCGGGCTGTGTGCATTTTATTACCATCATCACAGTCAGCCACTGGGTTGGAGGGTTTAAAAGTCATTTCGGGAAGAGCAGCTGGCAGAGTGAGGAGCAGATAAGGAAATTTTTCAGTTGAGACTACATTTCCGAGGGCTGGATTTTGAACATGTGGTTGTGCAATTGCCTGTGTAAATAGAGAGTTATTTTCCTAATTACATAATATTTGTAAGGCGCTCAGAACATAAAATGGCTAAGCAGTGATCAAGAAATACTAGTTAGAGAAAGTTGTGGCCAAATAGTGGTGACGAGCATCTAGAAATAACAGAGGCAGGCCCTTCAGACATACACCTGATGTCTAAACAGCCTAAAGATGGCTCTTGGTTGTGGCAACACCCCTCACTTTTCCCTCTGGCCCTGCTACCATCGTGGTATCCCTGCTCACCAAGAGCTGGGACAACTCAGCTCGGCTGGAGACCGTCCTGCTTCAGGGTGGGGAACTCTGCCTTGGCTGTGTGCACGTGCCTCCTGTGACAGTGCCCTCGTCCCCAGAGGCAGCTCGCAGGCAGTACTGCAAGTCAAATAATAAATAGTAGTAACCTCAGAGTTGAGGTACCTCACTCCTTTCTTCCTCAGCCAGCAGGAAACCCCACGTCTCTTCTGTGAGTCCTAGTGACTGGTCTGCACGGCAGCAGCACCCAGCTGAGTCAGTGCTGAGCAAAACGCTCTGCGGGCACACAGCCCCTCCCTCCCTCCCTCCCTCCCTCCCGCCACGCCTGATGCTCCCAGCCACCAAAGGGGCACCCAGGCTGTGCCAGCACACCTTGAGCACTGCTACCCACGTCCTACACGGGCTCTAGGTCCAGAACTGCAGGCAGAAGAAGGC